>NC_066588.1:10933972-11086472 GCF_905475345.1 Vespula vulgaris
AGTGATAATGATGTTGATGATGGTGGATAGTCTGTTTCCTATGTAAACCGAGCGAAACCAAGAGATACCGCGTGCGAGTGAGCGAGTGAAATGGTGCACCGTGGTGTGCCGTTGAATATGCATTTCGGACACGACCACCGATTGTAATCCCCCAACAGACGGTGTCAGGCTCTCTTGACCCGCCAGTTTTGTCATGGTAATGTGCCTACTTTGTATATTAATGTTCGGAAAGAGATTATACGGGTAAATATGGGGAAGTGGATGTTCTATTAATAGTAGTAAGCGTGAACCATCGTCGGTTGGTTCCAGTTAAACTCGTCCTTCGAGTACTTACTTCTCTTCCATTCCCTTTTCTTCATCTTTTCCTTCTCTTTCTAGAGTCATCGATCGATCAATAAAGAAAAATGACGATAGCAACGAGAATAGATGATCGAGAAATCTCGGAAGGATCTAAACGATCCAGCTTTGCTTGTGTTGTATTGTAGGATGATAGCTGGCGCCTGAGCATCGTTCACGGTCTCGTGCATCGTTTGATAGCATGTGTAAGAAAGGAAGAGAGAGAGAGAGAGAGAGAGAGAGAGAGAGAGAGAGAGAGAGAGGGTATGAATATTTTCTTTCAATAATCGTAACGACTAACTTTGTCATTAACTGGAGAGAATTTTCCAAGAGATAAGACGAATCCGTGTACGTACGTGTCCGTACAACGTAGAAATAAAAATAACAGGAAAGATGATTTGTTTACATGAATAAAGAGAGAGAGAGAGAGAGAGAGAGAGAGAAGACTTATGATCTAGAAAATGTTAATCGTTCAACGAGAGAACGGACAATACGACGCCACAATACGTTATTAATCTATTCGAAAACGTATTAATTAAAGAAAACGAACGATTAAGAAAAACTAGAAAATAAAAGAAGGAAAGTATTTACACGTCCTTGAGAAAAGATAAATAGATCGATATGTAAGAATGTAAAGAGAAAAGAAAAAAGAACAATAATCAAAGCACGAATAGTAAAATCGTGGATATACGATGTAGAAACGATCGAGAAATCGGATAATTCGATTAATACGACAATAATTCTAATTTGCTTTCATTTTTTTGAATGTACACCGAAAACTCGTCATTCATCCTCGCAAGTGAAAAATTCAAACTAAAGGAATATCTACGTCTAATAAATAACATTGTTCGTGACACTAATCGTTATATGGACCGTTTATTTCGAAAGTGGTGTAAGTCCATTTTTTGAAAAAATGAGATATCACATAACTCGTGATCAATTTACTATAAACTTTTTATTTATAACTATATTTAATATCCTAATATTAATATCTTAATATTTAAGTTAATATTTAATATCTTAAAAAATGCCATTACTTCGTTCAATAAAAAATTATCCAATAAAAGAAATTCCATAGCAATATAATATGCATGCTAACCTTCATTTTCCTCGAAACAACAAAAATTGCAGGACTTGCATCACTTTCAAAATAATCGATTCGTATCTTCCCTAGAAACTAAACCAAAAAAAGATACGATAGTTGAATAAAATACTGATCGATAAAATTGGATCAATGAGAAATATTTAATCGAACATTATATACATTCGTTAATGTACCGTACGGATTTTACTATTATCGGATATCACCGGAAGGATCCACAGAAGCGGAGTCGTGCGTTCAAACGCCGTTTTCTTTTCTTATCCTCGTTACAAGCTAGCTTAGCTCGTTCGACTAGCTCAACTCGCTTTGAACGAAGACGAATACGAAGACGAATACGAAGACGAAGACGAAAACGAAGAGGAAGAGGAGAGAGAGTATTCCTCCTTATCCTTCTATACTTCTTTTCTCCTCTTTCCTCTCTTCTGCTTCTTTACCTCCTCCTTTCCCCTGAGGCTCCTCTTCTTCTTCGTCCGCGGCGTGTAGAGAGACCGAGTCCTGGCTGCCGGCCGGATTACTAATCATTTCCCGGGCCCGAGAAACCTCGCTAATTGATTAAAGTCACGATCCTGACCCTGCCGTAATATCGGCAATCTCTGCTTGGCGCACGCTGCCGAGGAAGAAAAGATAGAGAGAAAAAGGTCCAAGGGAGAGAGAGAGAGAGAGAGAGAGATGGTCCGCTCGATGTGCCCGTCTCGCGTACATTTTTTTCTCCCCTCGCTCCTCCCCCACCTCCGACGATTTTTCTTCTTCTTTTTTTTACTTTCTCCCCTTCATAGTCCGGTCGTTTTGGTTTTGCCGTCCGTTCGTGAACGGGCCGGCCATCCTGCATCGTCGTGTCTCTCTCTCTCTCTCTCTCTCTCTCTCTCTCTCTCTATATATATATATATATATATATATCTTTCTCTCTCTCTCTCTCTCTCTCTGTCTGTCTGTCTCTTTCTTTCTACCTCCATCCATTGTTGCATCCTTCCACCCCGGCAAGGGAAACAATGTCTAATTTCAGTTACTGCAGCCATAATGGCCGTCGTTGCAAACAGCGAGCCCAGTCTTCGACGCTGCTGAGAGATAAGTGAAATCCAACGGGCGGTCGCACATCGTTCGAGTCGATCCGAACGATAGTCGTGTCCTTTTTTATACTTTTAGATGGCTGCTCGACGTACTCGTTTTTTCTCTCTCTTTTTCTCTCTTTCTCTGTTTCCGTCCTATCTTTTTGTCTCTGTCTCTTTCTTCTTAATAAATAGGTATAGATGTATATTCAGGACAATACATAAATGAAAGCAAACGAGATATTTGCCGTTAACGACCGACATAAAGAACGAAATCGAATCGCAATACGGTCGATCGTGAGCGTGATAAAGAAAGGGAGAAGGAAATACAATATATAATATCGGACGTCATTAAAGATTGCGATTATCAATGAAATTACGATAAACGAGGAACTATAGTCGGATCGATATAGTGCTGTAGAGGAAAAGGTATGGGGAGGGGAGAGAAGTAATTTCGACAAAAGTCGAAGATGCTGGGGGATACTCCTTCGATGTATACCTATTTTCAGTCGTGATACGCCCGCGTAATTATAACGGGCTATACAAGAGTGAGCGAGAATAACAGAGAGAAAGAGAGAGAGAGAAAGAGAGAGAGAGAGAGAGAGAGAGAGAGAGAGAGAGAGAGTGGGCCGTTTGATAATGACTTTCTGAATGCAGGTCTGTGAAGACGAAATTAGGGTTATTTGCCTCTCTCTACTCGACCTGCTCCTCCTGACTCCTCCTCCACGTGTGCGTCTTGTCTTCCTCTTTTGTTTAGGCGTTAACGAAGCTTCTCTCTCTCTCTCTTTCTCTCTCTACGTGTTTCTCTGTCTCTTTTTCTTCTTTCTGTCTCTCTCTCTTTTCCCGTGACACAATACACGATTCTTATTTCCATCTTAGGACAATAACACCGATCACGATCAATAATGTATTAATGTAAAATGTACTCTATACATATTGTGTAAACAAAGATAAGAAAATGGGTAATAAATACAAACGAAGAATTTTGAATATAACAGTTAAATCGATGTAAAATAGAGAATCATTTATATGTATATATATACATACATACATACATACATACATACATACATACATACATACATACATACATACATACATACATACATATATATATATATATATATATATATATATATATTTATGAAGACTATGTATATATATATATTTTTTTTTCGAAGACAACAGTTAAATCGATGTAAAATAGAGAATCATTTAGATGCATAGATATATGTATTTATGTACATATAAATGTATATACACGTCGGTATCTACATATATACATAGATAGACCTTCGTAGTTCTGAGCTTTCGCAATTAAGGGTTAATTAAATTGAGCGGCTTCCTAGATTTCTGTAATCATCGCGGACAGTATCTGCGGGGTAATCTTCAGCGCATCCTGTCTGCCTGGAGGGCCCCACGGAAGGAAGGGGCCCTCGAGCTAAGGTCATGCACCCCGCTGACCTCGGACCACTGTCTCTCTCTCTCTCTCTCTCTCTCTCTTCTTCTTCTTCTTCTTCTTCGTCTACGCTCCACCTCCTCCTCCTCCTCCTCCTCCTCTTTCGCGGACTCTTCCTCCACCTTCGTCGTTTCTTCTTCTTCTTTTTCTTTCTCTTGTAGGTACCTTGCAAAAGAGAGAGAAAGAGAGAGAGAGAGAGAGAGAGAGAGAGAGAGAGAGATACCGGTCGAGCACACACGGACGTTACGTGCCCCGGCGCGAAGGAACTCGAATTATTATCAAAGAAGACCGGGGCATCGGATAATGGGCGGATGTCGCTGTGACAGAGCAGAAAAGCGACGTATCTCGCGAAGTTTCTGTGGGAAAAAGCGCGACATTTACTTCTCTCTCTTTCTCTATCTATCTATCTATCTATCTCTCTCTCTCTCTCTCTCTCTCTCTCTCTCTCTTTCTCTTTCTTTCTCTATCTATCTATCTATCTATCTCTCTCTCTCTCTCTCTCTCTCTCTCTCTCTTTCTTTTTCTTTCTCTATCTCTTTCTCATACGAATTCGAACGATCCGAGAGAAAAAAAGAGTGATATAAAAACGAGCTCATGAACGAATTGAAATCTTTCTTTTCGATTTGTTCGAGCTAAGATTCATTTACATATTCGTCTATGAATTAATCTATTCGATAGAAACGACTTTTTTTTTCTTTTTTTTTTTTACTAAGAAATAAAGATTGACAAATAATGCGATTTAATTATAAGACGTTTTATTTGTGATTGTTATTTTGGGTAGAGTGAAATTGAAGAATTCGAATAGGTATGCAAGAAAAATTTTGAAAGAATGTTTTATAAGACGTGGAGCAGAAATGAGAACGTTTTTATGATACGATTTTTATCGATGTAAATGAAGTCCTACGTAAAATTTTGTTTAAGAATATGAAAGCTATTGGATATAATGTAATATGAAAAATGAATTTAGGGAAAAGCTGACAAAATATATGTTGAAAGTATATGGAGGATGCAATTTCTTCGTTTGTTGCACTTTGCATGCTTTATTATTCTTTGATAACAACTACACCAGTTAAAATCAATGAAATCTCATAGTAAAATTATATACGTATTTGTATTCGTACTAATGAAAAAATATATATATATATGTATATATAAAATAATATATAAATGATATGATAACGATAAAAAAAAATATATACATTTGGAAATGCACGAAAATAATATACGTACAAATAAAAACTAATATAGTTTAAGAAGATCGTTCATCGAACAATTAAAAATCAGAGGATTAAATAAGAAATTCCAAAAAAGAAAAGTTCGTTGACAAATATTATTGCTAATAAAAAAATATATATACATGTATATATAAAATAATATATAAAAGATATAATAACGATAAAAAAGATATATACGTTTGGAAATGCACGAAAATAATGTACATATAAATAAAAACTAATATAGTTTAAGAAGATCGTTTATCGAACAATTAAAAATCAGAGGATTAAATAAAAAATTCCAAAAAAAGAATTTCATTGACAAATATTATTACTAATGAAAAAAAATATATATAAAATAATATATAAAAGATATAATAACGATAAAAAAAATATATACATTTGCAAATGCACGAAAATAATATACGTACAGATAAAAGCTAATACAGTTTAAAAAAATCGTTCATCGAACAATTAAAAGTCAGAGGACTAAATAAAAAATTCCAAAAAAAGAATTTCATGGACAAATATTACACGATACATCGATCTTATAAATTAATTTTTCCTACCAGTCTTCAAGAATATAATGAAAACAAAAAAAAATGATAATAATAGAAAAAAAAGAAAGATGGGTGTAAAGCATAGGGAGAAGAAGAAGAAGAAGCGTGAAAAGTTATTTGGTGACCTTCTTGTGTATGTCCATCGAGTAGTGACCATTTTTTGCTCGAACAAGGTCAGATCTTATCTGCATCGCGAGAAGCCAAGTTCGAGCGTTCCTTGAAGAGGAGAAGAACAAGAGGATGAGGAAAAGGAGAACGTGGAGAAGGAGAAAGAGAAAGAGAAGGAGAATGAGAATGAGGAGAATGAAGAGGAGGAGGAAGAGGAGGAGAAGATTGAAAAGTGGGGGTAAGGCGTGAGAACACCGTCGGCCTTTCCGTCGGCCTTTCCGTCGGCCTTTCCGCAGGCCGCTATTAACCCTGAAACTACCAAAGGGGCCCCGAACGGACAACGAAATCGGCTCCTCTACGACGTGTTTTGCAAGATCGACGGATCTCGTGTTATCTTTTTTCTCTCTCTTTTTTTTTTGTCTCTTTTCGTTTCTTTTTTCTCCTTCTTTTCCTTCCTCTCTTTTTCTATGTGAAATACATAGCTATGTAGGGAAAATTTCGAAAGAATGTTTTACAAGGCGCGGATCAGAAATAAGAACGTTTTTATGAGACGATGTTCAATTTTGCCTTGGTAAGATTTTTCTAAGAATTCTAAAGCTACTTGGGTGTAAATATTATTTTAATTTGTTTAATTGTTATTATTGTTATTATTGTTATTGTTGTTGTTGTTGTTGTTGTTGTTATTTTTATTTTTTATTTACAATTTTTTAATTACTTTTCATTTGCATTTTTTTAATTAAGCTGGCCAGTAAGATTGGAACGTTTTGGGAGAAAATTGAGTTTTTTTATATTTGAGGTATTATAAAAAAAAATTGTTTTGAATCTAGATGACGTGTAGTGGTCAAGTTGAATAAAAAAATGTTTGGTTAATAAAGTGTCGAAAATGATTTGACAAAATTGATCTTAAGTGATTTCAATAATGATGATATGTAATAAATTGCTTCTTTTTAATAGCTTATCTATATGAAAAATTAATAAGAAAGAAATTATCTTGACATAATCTCATATTTATGTTTACAAAGAATACTTTGTACTTATTTCACGAATTATCTGAATAAGTTTCGTATTATAAAAATATTCTCGTATATTTCCAATCTTATTCATATCGTTTAATAGATAGTTTGTACTTGTTCATATATTTACAACACGATTTTTAATTATATATATATATATATATATATATATATATATATATATATGCAAAAAAAAATAAAAAAGAATTTCAATTATGAGGAAATTATACGACTAATTTGTTTTATCATTGCTTAAAGTAATTAAATATTAAACGTTTATAAAATAAAATATAAAATTAAATCAATTTACATAAATGGAACTTCGTAATCTTTGATTTAACAGAATATTTTTTAAAACTCAAAAAAGAAAAAATAATTTGTAATAATAGTTCTGATAATCTGTAACAGATGGTCTATCTAATAAAATAAATCAACTATGTCAACGTCCTTGAAACTAACGGTACCAATATTCAGGAAAAATTGAAACTTGTTTGTTTGTTGACAAATAAAATAACGTTCGTAAACACCGGAGTAAAAATATAATAAAATAATTTCTATCGAACTTTCATTTACTCGCTATATACGTACGTAAACAAGTTATTTAGAACATAAAAATAGCAAACTATTTATAACTTTGTCAAGGTCAATCTTTCGTTCGATGTTGATTAATTGTAAACATTTATTAATAAGTTGAATGATTACAACATATATGCCATCTAAATTCTATATTTTTTTCTTTTGTACTTGTATTACAGTTCAGCAAACACCGTATGCCAATAATGGGTACCTATTTCTGACTTTTCCTCTCGCAAATATATTATAAACTTGTTTTTCTGTTCCTCTAATTACACCCTTTTAACGAAGCTTTTTTTAAGATCTAACCCAATTAATCTTTTCGAAGAATTAGCGAGATACGTCATTTTCCATGTACTCGACTTCCTCTTTTTTCAAATCATTATTAAATCAAATGGATATAGTTACATGTATAAGTGTATAAAATTTCTTAAGATGTGTGTATATCTTATTTAATGTAGTTATGTATATATATGTGTGTGTGTGTGTGTGTGTATGAGATTGTTACGCACTCGTGGTTTGGAATATAAGAAAAAGAGATTTTCTTTTCCTTGCCCTTTTTAAGATACATTCCAGACTTCTTATTAATTTCTGAGAATCTTAGTATAATGTGTGTATATGCGTGCATACGTGCATGCATGCTTACATGCGTGCGTGCATGTGTATATGCATGTACCTGTGTGTATTTATATACGCCTGTATGTGTGTGTCTGTATCTCTCTCTCTCTCTCTCTCTTTCTCTTTCTCTTTCTCTTTCTCTTTCTCTTTCTTTCTGTGTGTATGTTAAAGTGTGTGTATAGATAAAAATCGATCTTTAATTTTTCTTCGTAGACCGTATTTGAAATATCTTGTCACGACTTGGCTTAAAAACGTCGCAGTAGAAAAAGACGACTCTCGCCAGACGCAACATACGTGCTACATTGAGAAATCTTGACGACCAAGACGTTCTATTTCTCGTCGCCATTAACATTACAACTACCGAAGTAGTTCAAATAATTCATTTCAGATCTCTTATTTTTAAAATCAACGAAAGAGCACGATGATTACTAGAAATTTTAATTAAAACAAAATTTTTTAAGTCTTCGTTGAGTTCATTATTAATTTGTTCATTATTAATTTGAATGAATTGAGATTAAATCGTATCGTAAAAGTTATAAAATTAAATCAATTAAAATTAATAAAGAATGAATTATATTTTCTTTCAAAGTATATATCAAATTCACAGAGATTCGTAGAAGTATAACATGTTGATAAAAATAAATCGATAGATTAATTCACAGAAATTAGAAATATACTTTCGTATTAATTAATTTCTTCTTTTTCCTCTTTTAATAAGAAAAAAAAGGATCTTCGCAATTCGATTAATTCGCGATTAAAATATCTTATTATGAAAAATCTTTTTGTGTGTTTTAATATAGCTTTATTAAATGAGCGGACATACGTATCCGCTTTCGATGTAAATTGGTTAAGAGATATATTACTACCACCTTACTTATCATCATCATCATCATCATCATCATCATCATCATCATCATCGTCATTATTATTATTATTATTATTATTATTATTATTATTATTATTATTATTATTATTATTATTATTATTTGCTATTCTCCTCGAAAGATTTTTCTCCCTGATTTCTTTCTTAAATTTTCTTTTTCTCTGACACGTTGTTAAGAGAACTCCGTGACGCGAGTATTCGGTATGTAAGTTTATTATATGTTTTTTTCTCTCATTTTTTTCTTTCCTTTAGACGACATACTCGCCCGATCGTAATAAAGACGAGAACATTCTGGCTGGCGTAACGGAGCTCGCGAGGACGTTACGTTTGCTCGCGACAGTTTCGATAAACGCACATCTTGTATTTTGATAGAAACTAAAAGTTTATCACGAATCATCGAGATCAACGAAGGAGAAATTCTCCAGTTGAATAAACTGGAATAAATGTATTCGTTTTATACGTTTTTCGTCGTCACGATCAAACCTACCATGTCCTCTCTCTCTCTCTCTCTCTTTTTTTATATATATATATATACACATATATACATACATACATACATACGTATATATATATATATATATATATATATATATATATATATATATATATATATGAAATTAAGTCTAATAAGTTTGTTTGATAAAAAAGGGTTCAGTACAATGCATACCTTCCCGGCGCATGCCCATCTTCAAGCACTTCTTCAGCCGGCAGAACTGGCACTGATTTCTGTGATGCTGGTCGATGGGACAGTTCCTGGTTCCCCGACACGAGTACGTCAGGTTCCTCCTGACACTCCTCTTGAAGAAGCTCTTGCATCCTGAAAGCAAAAGGAAAATACGTGCTCTCGTTAAACCACCTTCGTCCTTTCATTTCAACTTCAACTTCTTGACCACGACACGTCGACGTAGTAGTACGTTCGATCGTTCGAAATATTAAACTACGAACAAGTTAACTGGCTAACTAGCTAACTAGCTAGTTCGATGAGTAATACGTACAAAATTGAATAAATATTCTTGATGATTCTTGTCATATTTATTAATTCGTACAAACTCTTGTATTCTATATTATACTATATAACTACGTTTATTATATGTTAATGAAACGTATTGGTATATATATTGTTATTATTATTATTATTATTATTATTATTATTATTATTATTATTATTTTTATCATCATCATTATTATTATTATTATTATCGAGACAACATAGCCAAGCCAATTAAGATTTAATCGATTAAATCGCATTACCGTTAAAGACCACCGTAACGGCATTCGAGTTGATCTCGATCGAGACTCGATTGTTATCTCGTGCACCTACTTATACTTTTCTTTACTCGGTTATTCAATTAAAAAAAAATGGTTAAATGTATAATATATCGAGCGATGAAATGAGTACGTCACGAAAATTATGGAAACACAAATGAGCAAATTTGGAGTTCAAGAAAAAGAAGAAATAAAAAAGAAAAGAAATAACGAACGAACATTTTCGACGATTTCAATGGAATTGCGAATGAGAGAAAATAAAAACAAAAAAATACTGCGTATTTCTATTTATTTATTCATTTATTTTTTATTCGTTTAAAAGAAGATCTAGTTAAACTTATACGAATAAAATGTTGGTAATAAAACGGAGAAAATCTTTTTGTATGCCTTCATTTTGCACACGAGTTTCACACGATGAAAAAAAACAGAGACAGAAAAAGATATGTTTTATTAGAACTCGAAGAGAAGAGTCGAAAGTGCCGACCGACCGAGTCGATCACGAAAATCCTATTAGTTGTTGTCTCGATGAGATCGAGGACTATGTTCTCCCTCTCTCTCTTACTCTCTCTCTCTATGTCTTTCTCTCTCTTTCTCTCTCTTTCTCTTACTCGTTCACTCACTCTTCGTTAACCTCGATAAGTAACGGTAAGCTTTCCTTTCGATTATTCTTAGCATTTCGAGATGCACGTCTTAGATTTTCTATGACTCGTTGTAAAAAGAAAAATAAATTATTGCATTATCCATCAAGATATTTCAACAGATAATTCTAGATAATCTCTAACCCTTGGATAGCTTAAAACAACGCGCTTTTCAACGGACGATTCATTGTTTCTTGTAAATCGTTAGAAAGAAAAAGAAAAAAAAATAACGATGAAAAGAGAAAAGAAAAAAAAGGAGGATCGTCAAAGAAAGAAAAAATTCAATATGTCGGAACAAATTTCATCGAACGAAGTCTTACTTATCAGATACTTCTGATAAGATACTTCCCAAAGGGATTAATATTTGGATAACTTCGTAAAACGTTACACCCCCATCGTGGATATCTCTCTCTTATCGTTAAACATTCGTGAAACGAACTTGAAATTCCCATAACGGACTAGAATTCGAGAAGCTAACTATGCGAAACAACGGAGGAGTTCTGCTCTTAGGATAAAGGACGCTGTAAACGCGTT
Source organism: Vespula vulgaris (assembly GCF_905475345.1). Taxonomy (NCBI): domain Eukaryota; kingdom Metazoa; phylum Arthropoda; class Insecta; order Hymenoptera; family Vespidae; genus Vespula; species Vespula vulgaris. The sequence goes on from NC_066588.1 coordinate 10,945,323, forward strand.
GCAAGACGCTCGTAAAGGACTCAAAGGATATTCTGAGAGTAATAGAGAAAGATAGAAAGAAAGAGAGAGAGAGAGAGGAAAAGAGAAAGACAGAGAGAGAGAGAGAGAGGATCAACGTTCTTCGAATATTACCTATGTCAAAGAAAAAAGAAAAGAAACTTCTTTCTTTTGTGCGTAACGATGACCACGAACATACTCTCTTTCTCTCTTTCTCTTTCTCTCTATCTATCTACCTCTATCTCTTTTTTTCTTTCATAACTATTTTCAAGGACATAGTTCTGAATTTCTTCAACATCCACTTCTTCTTCTTCTTCTTCTTCTTCTTCGTCATCGTCGTAGTCGTCGTAGTCGTCGTCGACGTCGTCGTCGTCGTCATCGTCGTCATCGTCGTCGTCGTCGTCGTCGTCGTCGTATCGTAGTCGTCGTGTTGTCGTCGGCACAGCGACCACCGCTGAGAAAGGGAACGCGGGGTCGCCATAACTACAAATTGCATCGTTACACGCAAATTACGCGATTATAGTGCGCAAGGCAACCACTAGGAGACGCTGTTCTTGAGTCTCCTTCACATATGCGGTGCTACCTGGTACCGCGCAAGAAGCGAGAGTGATAGAGAAGGGTTGATACTCTTAAGTGTATAGGGTGGACCGAATAAAGTGTTACGAGAATTGTAAAGTGAAATTAGAAGTATGTTGATAATATCGATATATTGTATTGGACGGTTGTGTTAAATTAAATAAGATAATACTAAGGGTTAAGTAAATTTTCTATAGTATTGTTTAATTATTATATATTTTTGATATAATATATAATTAGAAATAATAGTAAAATAATAAGTAATTCTAATCATTATATATTATTCTAGTTATATTTCTAATCATCTTGAGAGATGTCATCGTCATGAGAATGATATTTTAATATATTTTATATATATGTATTTTTATATATTTTTGATATATTTTATATATATATATATAAATGTATATGTTTATATATAATACAATATATTATATTTTCTAAACGCACTTTTACATTTTACACAATCTAATTATTTAAATTAATTAAATTAAATTATACACTCAATTAATTAAATTGCTTTTGTTTCCTATAACATCAGCTCACATCTTTTTACCTTATATCATATTTTATTAAAACACAATCCAAATTACTATCCTTAATGGTTCGAAAGAGTATCTTGTAACACATTATCTGTACCACCCTATATATGTACAAAGTACATATATGTAGACACACGCGCACACGCATACGTTATACCTATAGTTCTATACCAGCTTAGAGAGAACCATGCGTAACCTAACTGCAAGGGAAATAGATAGAGAGAAAAAGACAGAGAATCGTGCAAGTACACTGTTTATACTTTCAGATTGCAGCTTGCACAGCCCCCGGAGCTCAAATTGCTCGCGTCATTGAATTTTCATTGCTCGGAGACTCGTTCCATTCCGTGTGCTACGAGTGGCTGAAACGGCGCGAGCCTCGGCACCCTTCTTCCGCCTTTCGAATGCCTCGAAGAGAAGCCGATCCTACTACGCGAGAAGGGATTCCTGCTGTTGTCCTTTAAAGGGTACGTAGCTAATAGTCTAGCCGGACGATTTGTGGCCACGCTATTCGTCTTACGCTCGTAACTTGGATGAAAAGGACAGACGGATAGATACATAGACGAATGGATGGATAGATAGATAGATAGATAGATAGATAGATAGGTAAGTAGTTAGAGACATAGAGAGAAAGAAAGAGAAAAGTTCGCGTAAGAAATTATTATAACATCGAATACTAATATTGTATTTTTAATCGATCAGATAAATATATATAACCAATCAGTTGTACGAAATTTAATCGAATTTAATTCATAGATATCTTCGAAATTTATATATTTCGTCAGTTATAATAACGTATATTAACTCGTATATTAATATCGACTATAATAAATTATAAACAATAAAATCGTACGGTATTGTAAAGATTATCTATTAGTTTTTATCTTTTTTATTTATTTATTTATTTAATTTATTTTCTCTTTTATTTATTCCAACGATATAATCTCTGCACGCGACATGATTAACAAAGTCTACTATATAGGCACGATTAATCAAATTGATTCAAGAATACCTACATAACAAGTGATTTTTTCTATCATTTCTTTTCGTCGATGTATAGTGAATGAAAAAAAAAGGATTAAAAAAAGAAGAAGAAAAAAGATTAAGTAGAAAAAAAATAAGTTGATTCCTTTTTCTCGATCTTAACGAGATTCGATTTTAATAGGTCACATTCGTAATAATGCTAATAACGAAATGATTACATTCGTTTGATCGACAATGTTCAAGGGTCGTTTGATTTTCAATCTGTCGTAAGGCCTCGCGACGAGGATTATTCTCGTCGATCGAAGGAAAGAAAGTTTACGATCGAGACGCGATACGAATGCTCGTACCTATGCGATAATCATCGAATTAGCATCAGGATCTCAAGGATTCGAGCATGCGACCGTAACGATCGCCTCTCGAAACGAGTCTGCTACGGCTATTTTGCATAGCGAGAAAATGTATATGTACTCTATCTATGTATCGAAATTGGTGCGTACGAGAAATCGGATCGGACTTTGAAGACACACAGAGAGATAAATAGATACATGGATAGATAGATAGATAGATAGATAGATAGATAGATAGATAGACGAGAGAAAGAGAGAAAAAATAAACGATGAGTTCCACCGAGTCACTCTTTCGGAAAATAAGTACTTACACGTTGTGACAGAAAGTATCAATTCCGTCAAATCGACGGAAGAGGATGATAAAAGAAAAAGAAAACAAAAAGAGGATGGAAAAAATTAATCACTGAAAAAAAAAATTGTTAATAGTATCTCAATCATACTTTTTCCTCTCTCTCTCTCTCTCTCTCTCTCTCTCTCTCTCTCTCTCTCTTTCTTTGTCTGTCTTTCTCTCCCTCGTCATCAATTCACCCATTCTAATGTCATCTCGTCATTCAGGAAGGCGGAGATCGTTTCGTTTTTCCGTGAAAATTGCAAAGCATGCTGGAAGTCAGGCACGCGTATCTGCACGTAATAGGCAGACGATCATCTTTCGAGTATGACTCATGAAAATGACTCGAGTTTAAAAAAAAAAAAAGAAAAAAGAAAGAAAGAAAGAAAAAGAAAAGGAAAGGAAGAAAAAAATGAAGAAGAAGAAACGAGGAAACGTTACCGTTTCGTGGTGCATTCACGACGAAATAAATAATTCAATAATTGCCATTACTAATTGGTAATAATTAATTATATTACATTGATAAATTACTGAATATTCGAAACGATAATTGAGACGATGTTATACGATAAGATGATTAAATAAATACATAATTTAATTCAAGGTTTGTCATTTTTAATTGATAATCTTTAATTACGTTACGTCGACAAAAAAATGTCGAATTAACGAATAAGATAATTCAAATAAGAAAAGCCGTTGTACGAATGACAGTACGACATGTAGAATCCCTTTACTTCCCTTTTATTACGTTCTCGAGTTATGGGAAAGAGCGGTCGTATCATCACTGCAAGAGCTTCCCTTCGCTAATTATTTGTCCTTACTTGGTGCGATAAGACGATTCGTTGGGATACATACACTCTGTTAGTTCACTAGTGAGCGCAAATTAGTCGGTGGCGTTGCTCCGTGAATTTATCGGCTTCCCGTCGGAACGATACGCTCTTAACAAACCCTTGATGATAAATAAATCTTTCTCTGTCTAGTTTATTCGCGGAAGAAAACGAGTTTGATCTAAGATCGTTAAATGATCTAACATGAAGATAGATACATTACTTCATGGAACAAAAGCACGAGACTGGATAAGAAAAAGAAAAAGAAGAAGAAAGAAAGGAAAAAAAAATAATAATAAATAATTACCTTGTATCACAATTACATTAAAAATATGAATTAAATTGTACATTAAGATCTGACATGGCGATTAATAAATCTCATACTTAAATGAAAATAATACGATACCACGACGATAGAATTTAGATTAAAATCTCAATTTAACACGTATCGTATGGAAGCTAATACGATAAAATTAATACGGCGGCGGGCATGTAAATTACACCGAAATGTGGCTAAAATTATCAATTTACGTACCACAGTTAAATTTTGATTTAAAAATATAAATGAAATTCTACATTATGTAAGAAGATCTAAAGATAAAATTAGACTTTTACAAAATATATATCTGAATATCTATCGCATAGGGTATCCAAATAAAAAGAAGAATTAAGCCCGTCACGAAGGATAACGAAGCAAAAAGAAAAGAAACAGGAAAGAAAGACAAAAATAGAGAGAGAGAGAGAGAGACAGATAAATAAACAGACAGACAGACAGACAGACAGACGAAGAGACAGAGAAAAAAGCAAAAAAAGAATTTAATAAAAATCGTGATTGACAAAAAAGAAAGACGAAAATAAAGAGAAAAAGAGAGAGAGAGAGAGAGAGAGACAAACAGACAGATAGACAAAGACATAGAAGAAAAAGAAGAAGAAGAAAAAAAGAAGGAAACAAATCGAGGACCAAAGATAGGGTTCACGAGTCGCTGAAGTTTCGACTCGACCGCGTGAAATTAACGACATTGTTATAATTAATTAGCCCGAAGAGCAGCACTGGTTTCGCCAGGCAAGAGACGCGTTGCTGGTTGCTAGTAGGTAGATAGATAGGTAGACGCACGCGGACGCATGCTAGGCGCGTTTTCTTTGCGCTGGCAAATAGCAAGCGGTGTGCGGGGTTCGTTAGTGGGATAATTGGTCACAGAGGATGCGTCCGGCTAAGTCGCGCCTGGTAATTCTATGCCCGTTGCATATACACCATCTAGAGAGTCCATGTGCGCGTCCGTGCGTGCCGTACATCGTCTTCTTACCTCGGCCAACCTGAGAATCCACTTTACGATGAAAGCTACGATGAAACGTCGATAGTTCGAATGGTTTTTTTAAGGAAGAAAGAAAGATCGAGTTGAATGTAAAAATGATGACGTTCTTTAATTATTACGAGATTGTTTGTCTCCTGTGTCGTTCTTTTTTTTTCTTTTTTTTTTTTTCTTTTCTTTTTTTTTCCTCCTTATCTCTTTTTCTGTATCGCTGACGAATGTTTAGCGTTAATATTCGATTTTTATTAATTATGTTGATTTTTAAAAAGCGTTTGTTTTATGTTAATTATAGGAAACGAAGATTGTTGGTTAATTCGAAGGTATTATTTTATGGGGCAAAGTAAAGTATCGTGTTTTTTTTTTTTTTTTGTTAATATTCGATTTTTATTAATTATGTTGATTTTTAAAAAGCGTTTGTTTTATGTTAATTATAGGAAACGAAGATTGTTGGTTAATTCGAAGGTATTATTTTATGGGGCAAGGTAAAGTATCGTGTTTTTTTTTTTTTTTTGTTAATATTTGATTTTTATTAATTCATTCGGGTTTTAAAAAACGTTTGTTCTATATTCATTATAAGAAACGAAGATTGTTGGTTAATTCGAAGGTATTATTTTATAGGGCAAGGTAAAGTATCGTGTTTTTTTTTTTTTTTGTTAATATTTGATTTTTATTAATTCATTCGGCTTTTAAAAAGCGTTTGTTCTATATTAATTATAATAAACGAAGATTGTTAATTAATTTGACGTGAAAAGTATTATATTAATTCGTAGAACAAGATAAAGTATAATATTAAAAATTGATTTTTATTAATTAATTCGATTTTTAGAAAGCGTGCGTTCTATATTAAATATAAAAAATAGAGATTGTTAGTTAATTCGAAGTGCAAAGTATTATTTCAAATAAGATGGTAAAATATCGTGCTTATTATTAATATTCGATTTTAAGATGGGCACGCTTCTATATTAATTATAAGAATGATAGTTAATTCGAAATAAATTCAAATAATCAAGTATCGTATCTTTCAAGAAAATATTGAAAAGGTTATTTCGAAGTGTTTATTTATTCGCTGTGATCATAAGATTTATTTTTTATGAACAATTTCATGAACAATTTTTAAATTACGAGTTTATAACATTGACTTTTTAATTAATGTGTTATTCGATATTAAATGATATATTTGATTTTTATTTCATGATAATAAATTATAAGATAATATGAAACTGAACTTAACTTATCCTATTCCATCAATAAATTTATAATATTGGAACAAATAAAAAAATACCTTTTTTAAACTAAATATTAAAATTATAAAAAAAATATATAACAAAATAAATTAGATATATATGTATACATTGTGTATATAATATAATATAAATTTGAAATTAAAAATATTATTTCAAATGGTACAATAACAGATCGAATCTCAAAAAAATAAGAAAAGATATCTGATGCATTAGTTCATTATCAGATAAAATTTGGCGAATATTTATAAAATCTCTCATATAGCACTAAACATAACCAATCTACCTGCATCATCGTCTTTAATTAATAAAATTTTTACGCTATATTTCAGATTAATTCTAAAAAATCCAAAACGTTTCTCAAATCTTCTTTAACATCCTGAAATATCTAAACGATCTAAATCTTGATTGTACAATAACGTCTTAAAAGAGATCGGATTGTTTTCAGAAATTCTAAAAAAAAAAAAAAATAAATAAAGAAAGAAAAAGAAAGATAAATAAAAAGAAACAAAAAGAAATAAAAGAATAAAAAAAAAGAAGAAGAAGAAGAAGAAGAAGAAGTTTCGATACCGATTGTAATTTCATTGAAGTTCTAATAACATCGAATACAACGAAGAACAACAACAACAATAACGACTGTTATCAAAATTAAAAGAAACGATTGTCGATGTCTCGAGGAATGACGAACGAACGAACGAACGAACGAACGATCGATCGATCGCATGTACGTAAACGATTTCAAGAAAAACGTAAACGATTCAAAGAAAATGCAAACGTACGCTAAGGGAGAAGAAGAGTTTCGTGGATTTTGAGAGAAAGGTATGGGTTGCTTGCACATGCCCCGTAGTAGAAACGAGATTAATAAAGATTAGCAAAGTCGGAATAATATAATATGATCTCGTTAGACCGATTAGCCCGCCTGGGGGCCTGCTGCAGGATGTCTGGCTTCTCTTCCTACTGGCTAAGGGTATACCGTAGAGACGTACATAAGTCCGTGTAAGTCTGTAAGTAAGCGTAAGACTGCGAGAAGGGAGAGACCTCGGAAAGAAGCCCCGTTAAAAGAAAGAGAGAGTATTTCGGTGCGCGATGCTAGAAATTCTATTTCCTTAACGTACTTCGCAGACATTTGCCAGATATCACAAAACACACTCACACAAAAAGAGAACACAAATACGAAGGTGTATGTATTGAGACCGCTCACAAAACTTCGTCGCAATAACTTTTACGATATTTCAGGCGAGTCCTAAATCTTTATACGATTGCAATCTTCGAATTGTCATGTAGAATAGAAAGAAAATTATTTTGATCAAAATTGAACGATCGTGTTAGATTATTTCGAATTTGATTTTATATTATTCTACTGATAGTCGCCGTATGTTACGGTGAAATGAGTCATCGTGCTGCGAAGATCATGATAGGGCAAAAACGTTTTACAAGGACGAGGAAGAGCGTACCATCAGTTACTATGTCAACTACGACGAGCATAAGAAGAAGTTAAGGAAACGTATGAATGTGTGTGTATATATATATGTATGTGTGTGTTTGTGTAAGGGTCTCAATGAGTGTGAAATGGAATAAAAAGTGGACAGGACTCGTAATATATATAATGTTCGAGCTCGATCGTCTTGCTTTCTTAGAGATATGTAAGTACATATGTATCTGTATGTGTGTGTGTGTGTTTGTTTGTGTTTGTGTGGATGTATGGATACCTGTGACTTGACTCCTATCGACGTCACGTGTAATTCACGACAAATAATATCCCGCTGTTAAACACTGCTTTACCCACACGCCGCGTAATTACTATGATTATAGCCACGACGCTCGGATTCTTAAGTAACCCTGTTGCGGTTGACTCCTTTCGAACGAAACGAAATCGAACGTAAAATTGTCTCACGAGTGTTCAAAACGTTTCTTTTCTGAAAGTGTAAAGAAAGCAAGAATTAATAAACTTCGATCGTTTACGCATACGTATACTTAAAATCTCACGAATTTGCGTTAAAAATGTTATATCAATAGTTTCATTTATAAAACGCAGTATTAATAAATACTTTCTTACGGTGAATCGAATTAATTCGACTTTAAATACGGATATTTGGGATTTTTACAATATCAGATAAACAATAATCATCGTTGTATTCGAGTTAAATCAAATTGAAAATTTAATTATTTGATGAGTTCTTTTTCAATTCTTTCAGAAAGGATAAAAAGAAAAAGAAATAAAGAAATGAAAAAATAAGAAAAAAATAGAAAATACATTCAGCGTTTAGAATACTATTGATAATCGAGCGTAGACTTTTTATAGATCATGAAATTTTCCACGTGTTACGCGTGTTTTGATAATTCATTGATCAAAGAAACGTCTACGTCTATAAATCATAAATCTGCATATAGATATGAACGTAATATACATATATTATAAATTATATATATATATATATATATATATATATATATATATATTTTATATATTCCATTTATAAAATTATATGTATATGTATATATATATATATTCCATTTAGACGGAATGATCGAGACAGTATTTTTTATAGAATAACATTAAACGATGATATAATCAGATTGCTAACGTACCGTTCGACTCACGCACACATTTCTACAGAATGTCCTCTCCTTTGTCTTTTAAATCTACGTCGTTTTCTTTTTTTTTTTGTATTGACCTACTTATATACACAATCATTCGTATCTCACGTATTTGCTTGTTTATTTACATATCTGTAAATACTTACTATGCACTTGTTAATAACAAACCCGGACATAGACATTCGTACAACGATATGAAGCAAAGATATTTTATTTTGAAATTTTTAAATATATATGTATAACATGTGACATATATATATATATATATATATATATATATGTATATATATATATATATATATATATATATTATGTATAGATGTATATAATATATTTATATATAGATCTACACGCGTTATATTTATTCGCGTGTGCTACAATATTTGCGTGATTCGTCCGTGGAAAAAGAAAAAAATTAATTTGAATTTCTAAACCATATTGAAATGCCGTTCTAATATAGCAAATACGTTGTAAATGGAACGGAAGCATGGATTCACCTGTTTAACTGAAAACCAACCGGTTTCTCCTTCTGTTAAGTATAACTATTTATCCTTTTCTATTTATCTTCTTTTTCTCTCTTTCTTTCTCTCTATTTTTCTCTCTTTTTTTTTTATTTTTGTAATCGAACCATCTTCCGTGTTTCTCTTAATAAACGAGTTTACTGGTCAATCTGATTGTATATGTATCAATATGTCCATGTAATATATTTCGTAACTGAGGAAAACTTGTTTCTACCACTATATACTTATCGTTTAGAACGCTATAACTCTTTTATTTAAGAAACACTATCCTACGATAATAAGCAATCAAGTCTCATAGCTGTTCCCATTTAAATGCTCCACTTTCTACAGATATCTAGATATCGTCATTAGAAGAAAGAAGTTGAATTCTTATGAAAATTAACGATCCCTTGCATGCGACGATAGTGTTTAAACGAATATATTAATTGTTATTAATAATATATATATATGTATGTATGTATGTAAGAGAGAGAGAGAGAGAGAGAGAGAGAGAAAGAGAGAAAGAGAGAGAAATTTTATAAGACCAATTGCCATCGTTTTTTTTTTATACTATCTATAACGTTATATAACAACAAATTTACGTCCTTAATATATCTATATTATATAATTCTTATTTATTATTTCGTCAGAAAATTAATTATTATTTCACATTCGAAAGTTAATATTCAGCAAGTATAAATTACTTGTTATACCATAATAATACTATAAGTTTGATAAATATTATATAATTTTTTTTTATATAGAAAGGAATACGATATTTTTAATAAAAATTTCTAGGTATATTCTTAAAATTGTATCGTCGATGATCGACATTTTAAATCGACATTTTAAGGGATCTATCTTATTCGTTGCAAGGAAATTTAAGAAAATGGAGAAGACTATATTTAATTCATATTTTTAAATAAATGATTTAATTATTATTATACGTTATTAATAATATATAAGAGAGAGAGAGAGAAATAGAAATTTCTATAAAACCAATTTCTATCATTTTTTTTTTTTTATATCATCTATAACGTTATATAACAACAAATTTACGTCCTTAATATATCTATACTACATAATCCTTATTCATTATTTCGTCAGAGAATGAATTATTAGTTAACATTCGAAAGTTAATATTCATCAAATACAAATTACGTGATATAGCATAATACAAAATTTTGTTTAATAAACATATAATTTTTTTTTCTATAAAATAAGGAACACGATATTTTCAATAAAAATTTCTAAACGTATCGTTAAAATTGTATCGTCGGTGACCGACATTTTAAGTCGACATTTTAAGAGACCCATCTTATTCCTTGGAAGGAACTTTAAAAAGAAAGAAAAGAAGAAGATGGAGGAGGAGGTGAAGGAGGTGGAGGAAGTAAAAGAAGTAGAAGAAGAAGAAGAAGAAGAACGATATATTCCCGACGACAAGCCAGCCGATCGGCACACCTGTGTCCGCGCGCCTAAAGTCGGTGCCCTCGAAAATGAGTGGGTGGAACGGTTAGGGACAGGATAATAACACGTTGCTGCGTTGCTGCAGCGTGTGAAACAATGCCGCGCATTGTTGTCGAATAAGAGAGTAGATATAAGCGAGTAGGAGAAAGAGAAAGAGAAAGAGAAAGAGAAAGAGAAAGAGAAAGAGAAGGAAAAAGAGAGAGAAAGAAAGAGGAAAAACATCGCTCGATTTTCTTTCTTCTTCTATCTTCCAAACGTATACACACGCTCGAAAAGCTTCCGTGAGACCGAAAAGCCGAAAATCTAATCGGATCAACTTTCGAAACTAAGGAAAGCCAGCGTTTCCATTGAGTTAATTACACGGAATTTCGTTTTGAATCATTTTAGACGGTCGAGTTAAAAAAAGAAACACATAGACACATAAACATATACATAGGCACAGGGACGATAGAAGAAGTAGAGTCGGTCTTTTGTGATCTATGGATCTTCTTTATGGATCTTTTAATCACATCAGCGTTAATTATCATGGGAAGGGTGCCGTTGTGATTGATCGATCTCACTCACGATTTTTTTCTTACGACCATAATTAACCTTCGTATTCGATAAAATCTATTCGATCTATCGAAATATCTAAGTAGTTGAAAAATCGAAAAGTATCGGAAAAGAAAGAAAAAGATATAAAGAGAGAAAGAGAGAGAGAGAGAGAGAGAGAGAAATTTTCTATCTGAAAATCGTCATCCATGGACAAGAGAAACTGGCCTAATCGCTAACATAATGGTCTAGCATGAAAAGAGAGTAGTAGGTAGGAGACGAAATATATTGTCGCTGTAGGATAGAAAGAGACAGAGGGAGAATAGACAGAGGGTTAAGCTCTCTTCGCGGAAGGAAACGAGTATCGCGCAATAACCAAAGACGAAGAACCTTGTTCGAGTCGTGGTACTTCGAATGGGAGGAACCCGGGCTCCTGTAATCGGCAGATTAATGTTCGTTTCTCGAACCTAATCTCAAGCGTATCCTACGTTCGAACGGACCTGACGTCCTTCTCAGAGAGACAGAGAGAGAGAGAGAAAGAGAGAGACAGAGAGCGGAGGAAGATCTCTCTCTCTCTCTCTCTCTCTCTCTCTCTCTCTCTCTCTCTCTCTTTATCTGTCTATCTCTATTTCTGTCTCTTTCTATCTCTTACGCTTGGACTCGAAGGGACGAGTGATCTTAAATCCAAGGATTTCGATTTATGCGATCGCGACCCTCTAACTGACTTCTCTTCTATCGGACAATCACGTTTATACTACGTGTACATGGACCCTTTAGATCGTTTGACGAGAAAAAAAAAAGAAAAAGAGAAAGAAAGAGGAGAAAAAAAGAAGGAATAATTAAAATTGATGACAACGATGATAAATTGTACCGATCGTAGGAACGAGAAAAATTTCCTTTTTTCTTTTCTTCTCTTTATTTTATTCTTTTTTTTTTTACCTTCCGAGCCCTTACGAAGAGATTTAAATTTGCATTTTCACGCGAGCGGAAGCTGAATAAACGCGAGTGGTTTCTCGTTTCGTTGCTAAACGGAACGACGTGCGAAGGCTGCTCGGAGAAGCCGTTAACGCCTCCGGTTTTTTCTAAACCGTTGTTTCGTCGTCCAACTAATGCTTTAAAAAGAGAAAGAGAGAGAGAGAAAAAGAGAGAGAGAGGGAGAGAGAGAGAAGGTTCGACATTAAGGGTCCAAAGGGTGTCTTTCTCCGTTCTTCGTATTATCCATGGTGGTTTGACCAAAGACCAGTTTCACGTATTGCCCTCGATTTTTCCCATGGCCTAGTAAGGTAGAAAAGGCCATCACCGACGCCCTGATCGGACCTTTTGAAGGGTTACCGAGAAAGGGCTCTCCGTGTGTCCGGTTTACGAACCGGGCCGGTTTAAGTCCCCGTAAAGAGATCTACTCTTATTCTCTCTGTCTTTTTCTCGGCAGGATCATCGATCAAAATATTTTCGCGTCAAGGGAACGCGTAAACGCCTCGTGACCCTCCCCCTATGAGCCTCCCTTTCACTTTCTCAACCCTTTGCACTTTACTTTTTTTGTTCCTTCCTTTCTCTCTCTCTCTCTCTCTCTCTCTCTCTCTCTTTTCTTCTTTTTTTTTTTTACTAACCGTTCCCGTTTTCTCCCTTCTTCTATCAACGTCAATATCCTTTATGCTAACATCGAACAATCCTAATCGTTCCTCTACCTGTCTCTTTCCAGCTCTCATAAAAGAAAAGAGAAAAGAAGAAAAAGGAAGGTAAAAAGAAAGAGGAAGTCCTTAATGGAGAAAGATTAAAAAGAGAGTTAAAGAGATAAAATACAGGCGGCGAGTTGAGGACGACTCAAAAAGAAATTTCGATGGCTACCAAATTACGAAGAGAATCGAGAGAGAGAAAGAGACAGAAATAGAGACAGAGATAGAGAAAGAAGAGGAAGAGAAAGAGAAGGAAAAAAGAAAAGTACCACCAAATCGTGGCGGCCGGTTTTACACAAGGATCGTAAAGCTGACGATTTACCGACGCCATCTTCGAGCGTAACGATCGTGATATCTGCGCGCTTTAACGCGCCTGATACGCGACGAAAAGAGGAGACTCGCAATCGAAATTTCCGCAGAAGCGGCGAGAAAGAACGCGAGCATCTTTTTTCTTTCATTTTCTTTCTTCTTCTTCTTCTTATTCTTCTTCTTTCTTTTTTTTTTATTATTACATTTTTGTTTTTCATTCCTTCGTCAAGATTTTTTTTTTTGTTTTGTTCGGATATGCCCGAACGATGACAAGGATTCGGCCTTGCGAATTGAACCCCAGTCGTAAAAGTCGTAATTTATCGGACACGCAGTGTAATGATCCAGCTACGGGACTTTAATTACATCTCATCTCTGTCCTCCTTGAAAGCGTCTTCCGCGAAATAGCTCGGTGAACGCATTGAACGTTCCTTTTCATTTCTCGTAACTCGTAACTTTTAGAGAGAGAGAGAGAGAGAGAGAGAGAGAGAGAGAGAGAGAGAGAGAGAGAAGGAAACCGGCACGAGTCCTGTTTATCGAAATACGTATATTACGAGAAGTAGTTTCTCATTAGGTTTCTTTCTGTCGATAAAACGAGCAGGGAGAAAGAAAAAAAAAAAAAGTTAAGACTGTAAGTGTCACCTTGCCATTCCGTTTTCTTATAGTTGATTTCTATTCGCATATGCTGTAAGTTTTATTGATGATAATTTTAAAGATAGATTTTAATGACAAATGTTTTGTTTACCGTCGATCAGATTAGAAAAACTTGCAATTGGAAACGAACGGGTGATCAACAAGATGATTTTTATCGATCTTGTTTCATTTTTAGTTGTTACATTAAGTCGAGAATGATTTCGTTGAAAATTGCCAATGATTTTTATTGAAAATAAAAATTACAAAAGAATCTTGATCGAGCCTATTTTCCCAGAGAAACTCGACGAACGAATTAGGAAGAATGATGAGGATGATCAATCTGGTTCTATTTTATTCTCTTCGTACAAAACGATCTCATGGAATATAAAACGAAGAATCTTCGTCCTTCTAGGTTATTTCCTTTCTCGAGAATATTTGGTATCGTGAAAAAATGAAAAGTTAACAACGAAGTTAGTCCAACGAAATTTCTTTTCCAGGGAGAAACCGGTCGTACGATTGAAAAAGAATGACGAGGATGATCAGCATCGTTTTCTCGTGAATAGTTTATAATGAAAATCAAAGAAACGGCGTAAGTCACTTTAACGAAACTTGTGTTCTCTTAGAGAAACTCGGTGAACGAATGAAAAAGGATGACAAGTGTGATCGGCCAGGTTTATTCCATAATGAATGTTAATAATGAAAATCAATGGTTACAACAAAGTTACTTTAAGTAAAACTTCTATGCCCCGACAATGTCGAGTAAACGAATGAAAAAGAATGACAGGGATGATCAGCTTCGTTCTATCTAATCCTCGGGCAATGATTTTATTGAAAATCAAAGGAATGACGTTGCACCGAGTATGCACCGAATAGAAACCGAGCGTTCCGCATTGAACGTTCATTGCCGTAATCGCCCTGATTGTCGGCGATCACTTTATTACGTCGACGGATTGATTTTGATGTCAAGCGATGTCAAACGGCCGCGAATTATCGTCAATTTGTCAGGACGTTCTCGTGATGCGGTCTCGATTGCCGGGTTATCGGCAAATAGGGTGCGCGACGCGTGCTCGATGATTCACAGATGGTAGGCAGGACGAATCACGACGAGAAATATCAGACGAAAGGTACACCGTATCGGGTTTAGATGTACAAAAGTAAGTAGAAACTACGTATAAACCAAATGATCACGGTTTCACATTGCTCGTTTGATGACGATTAACCGATTAACTGTTTCCATTGCCCTTTGCTCTTGTTCGTTTCCCTTTGCTTATTCGTAATACTCGAATCCTTACAACTTGATAGAGATTTTAACAAAACCATTAACGAAAATAAATCGTCTTGTGTAAATGTTATAAACGAAATAAATATTCTATCTATATCGACAAATTTGATGTAACTCTATGATAACTCAATTCCGATGTTACATTTTATACGTTCAAATTTGTCGATAAGATATCCGAGTCTCGTATCTCTTGTGCTTTAACGATTGCGAAAGGAACGAAATACGAACGAACAAATCTCTTTCCGAATCACTTCCACGTTTTCTCGTGACAATGAATTAATCGAGTTTGTTTCACGATGAGAATTACCGCTATCACGATGATCCTAGTTTCTATACTCGTTAATGAACTACTAGACGCTCCATTATTGCTTTTAATCTATACAACGATAATTGACATAAAGAGATTATTCATTTGTATCATCTCAATCTAAATAATAATAATAATATTAATAATAATAAAAATAATAATAATGACAATAATAATGATAATAATAAAAAGAAGAAGGAAGAAAACAAACAGGTGTTTTGCAAACAACTTGACACGATTCTTAATCCAAATTGATAGATATATACGAAACAATATAAACCTAGAAAACTTTCTCGTATACCTTGAAACACTTTTAGGATAGAAATATTCCAATGAAATCACGCGAACGGTTCACCTCAGAAAAATAAGAAAAAGAATAAGAAAGAGAAAGCACCGATCGTTCGACGTGTCACTCGGCTAGCAGACGAGGGTCGTGTCGTCGTTTTCCAGGCAATTAGGGTCGCCGTGAATAGAAATTATCGTCAGATCGAGCACGTTATTACGACGTCGAGTATACCACCGATAGAGAGAAAGAGATATGAGAGAAAGAGAGAGAGAGAGAGAGAGAGAGAGAGAGATTTCACCCTAATAACGGTAAACATCGTAGTATCCTTCGTAATTGGAACACATCGAGGGTGAAGAAATTTTCAATGTGAGTTCAAAGTAACACGTTTGATGATTACTCAATGATTATTTCTATTCTCCTTCTCTTTCTCTTTCACGACAACAAAACGATTAGTTAAAATCGTGAGTTAATAACGGGTCAGCCGTCGCTTAATTGGCTATCGTGTTGAATAGACGAAATCGTCGCAAGTTGAAATAATAAAAGGAAGAAGAAGAAGAAGAAGAAGAAGAAGAAGAAGAAGAAGAAGAAGAAGAAGAAGAAGAAGAAGAGGAAAAAGAAGAAAAAGACGTAGAAGGAGAAGAAGAGGCAGAAGAAAAAGAAGAAAAATAAAAAGAAAACGAAGAAGCTCAACGACCGGTCCCCGAGCGTTCAAAGTTCATCGCACTGTGAAGATCAGCAGGAGCCGTTCTAAGGGCGAGTAATTAGCCGAGAAACGCGGGTTCATTAGGATATCTCGGCGTATCTTCGCGACGCTTTCCGCGGGGTGGCCACGCGACCGTCGGCTCTCTTTTTCTCAAAGAAAAAGAGATACAGAGATACAGAGATATACGAAGAGTACCGTAGAGAAACAGAGAACGAGAGACAGAGAGAGAGAGAGAGAGAGAGAAAGAAAAAGAGAAAGAGAGAGAGAGAAAGAGAAAGAGACAAGTACAGATACATACAAAGAAACATGCTTGCAAATGCAATTATTTCAAGATGGTAAGAGAAAGAGAAATAGAGAGAGCGAGAGACAGAGAGAGTATCTGTTAGAAGATCCAATTCGCTTTCGATGTAATATCGATCGTTTCGAGATCGTAAGTCGTTGCTTCAATCGATTCTTTTTAATTGATTTTATACGAAAACTAATTCGCACGTGCCCGAACATTCGGGTCCGAGTTCTGGCTGTAGCAGGTGGGATATGGTATCACGTTTTACAGGTTGTAAACGGTTGGCAATTATCGATGGTATAGTATATCGTGGAATGTCGTGTGTGCGTGTCCCCGTTGTGGTTTAATCGCTCGACAGTTTCGACCTTTATCGCGAAACACGCGTTCCGCACTTGCGCGCACTTTGAACGTTCACCGACGAAACGTCCTGTCTCTTTCTCTCTCTTTCTCTCTCTCTCTCTCTCTCTCTCTTTCTCTTTCGTTTGGACTACATCGAGAGTGCAATTAACTGCAGCACATATATATCTCTCAGCTCGATCTTAATTTTTTTTAAAGCCATCATCCGTCTATTTTTATTTGAGAAAAGATAGAAGAAAAGAAAGAGAGAGAGAGAGAGAGAGAGAGATAGCGATTTGCCAGGACTCTTACCTCGCTCTGCGTTCATTAAAATAATTCTCGCGGTAATAAACGTCATTAGGAACGTCCGCGGTCTACTCCTTGCCTTACGCTATCTGCCCCCTAACCGCACACTCTCTATACGTTCTTTCTCTTCCTTAAGGTACGAGTACAAAATAGAGAGCTCGGATATATATACTTTGACTTCGTCTTAGTTAAAGATGAAAAGGTAGAGAGAGAGAGAGAGAGAGAGAGAGAGAGAAGAATACTCATGAATTTTAATGAGTTCGGTAGTCGAACAACGACGAGAGTGACCACGCAAAAATACATGGGGTTGCATCTTTTCCCTATGCCGTCCGCTCAAAAGCAGATATACTCAATTTTCAATAATTACCCTAAATCAAGCGATCGACAGGAAGACACGAGGAACGATCTTAGAAGGACGACCATATAAATCCTCATAAGAGAATAATACAAAGAGAAAGAGAGAGAGAGAGAGAGAGAGAGGCAGGAAGAAAAAGAGAAAGAGAAAGAGAGAGGGAATTCCGGTACGGTAGAAAGGTAGAACCATAGATCACGATGAACATACATCTTCGTTATCCTCGCATCAAGACTTACCCTCGCAGGTGAATTGTCCGTAATGCTTTCCACTGCTTTTATCCCCGCAAACGACGCACTCGATGTTCGGCGACTTGTCCGTTTGCGAGCTACCGGATTGCGAGCTGTTGGCTTGACTTCCGGGCGTGGTGCTAGGTGGAAGAGGATCTCTCGGTGTCAAAACCGCACCGGTGGGTACGAGGCACGTGATATCTTCGGGCGTAGCCGAGGGTGTTAAATGCGTAGTAGGAGGCATGGGCGGCGGCGGGCCAACCTGAAGTGGTCCGCCGCCGCCGGCCGTGGCAGCTGGTGCTGCGGCTGGTGTGGGCCCACCACCGGCCCCGAGGCTAGCTCCAGGGTCCCGCGATGCCCAGGAGGGCGGCGGGGCTACCAGCGCCATCGAGGCGGTGGTGCCGCGCGCCGGGAACCCCAGCTCCAACGTGCTGGTGAACTCGGGGTGGTGGTGGTGGTGTCCTGCCGGCACCCGGCCGGGGAACAACGTCGCCGTCGCGGCCGGGTAAACCACCCCGGCAGTCGCCAGGGCGTCCGCGCCTCCTGTCCCCCCTCGAACCACCCTGACGGCTCCTTCCTCCTCTTCGTACGCCACCACCGAGCCCTCCGATTCGACTCGACTCGCGCCGATCGCGAGGAGTCTCTCGCTTCTCTCGAGGTACGTGTCTTTTCCTCTAAGATGCACTTGTCCTATTAAATCGCTCACTCTTTACTACTACTTCCTCCTTCCCCTCCTCCTCCTCCTCTTTCTTCTTCTTCTTTTTCTTCTTCTTTTTCTCTTCCTTCTTCTGTCTTTTTCTTCCTTGTCTTTTATCCTTTTTACTTTTATTTTCACTCAGTTGGTTTTATATATGTATATATATATATATATATGTTTGTGTATATATCGTCGAATTAAACGCAATAATCCATTAAATCTCGAGACGACACTCTTGATCACCGCCGGTACCAACCTGGTACCAAACAAATCCGAACGTTCTCCAATGAATGAAACGCAACTTGCGTCTATACTTTAGAGGGTCCCACAACCGACACGAAAGATCCCTCTTCCTCTGCTATAAACCGTAATCGACGAACGTTCGGTTGACATTTCGCGAAAGGTGAAAGAAAGGGAGAAAAAAAAAGAAAAGAAACCAATGCACTTGCTCACTCTTTCTGACACCCCCCCGAAGAACACGCGTTGGGAACGTTACCAGACGATCGATCGATTCTCTTTCTTTTATGGAATTCGCACACTCTCTCTCTCTCTCTCTCTCTCTCTCTCTCTCTCTCTCTCTCTTTCTCTCTTTCTCGGCACACGTAAACGGCGCTTCTTGTCACACGGTGGTGCCTCGCGGGCACCTCTCTTCTCTTCTCGAGCGAAAAGCGCGCGCGCGACTCGACGATCGTCGCGTCCACCACGGCACGTCGTCCTCGGCGGAGCTTATGCGTTCGCCTGACGCGGCACGGAGGCACGCGCGCGGGAAAGAGAAAGAAAGAAAGAAAGAAAGGAAGAAAGAAAAAAGAGAAAAAAAAGAGAAAGAGATAAGTGGATAGAAAAGGACAGAATGACGTATATAAGAAGGAAGTACTACGATAATAGTAGTAGCAGAGTAGTAATAGTAGTGTGGTAGTAGTAGTAGTAGTAGTAGTAGTAGTAGTAGAGTAGTAAGTAAGTAATAGCGATAGCGAAAGAAGAAAAGGAAGAAGAGAGTAAGAGAGAAAGAGAGAGAGAAAGAGAGAGAGAAAGAGAGATAGCAGTAGATGCGCGCGCGCACACGATCCAAGAGCACACGCTGCCACTACGTGCGTTTCGTGAAGAGAGAGCAACGTAGTAGTGATAGAGTAGTAGTAGTAGTAGTATAGTAGTAGTAGTAGCAGTAGAGTAGTAGCAGTAGTAGTGTGAGTAGTAACAGTATATATGATAGCAAAGAGAGTGTACAGTGTGTAGTAGTGTGTAGGGTAGTAGTAGTAGTAGTAGTAGGAGGTGGTGGAGGAGGAGGAGAGAACAGAGAGGTGATACTCGACTACCGCCTCGATACGACGACTATTCTTGGGGCCGACCAGAGACCGACTGCCGACTAAGACGACCCCTGACATCGACCTGGCCCCCACCACCCCGAAGCCTCGCGGCTTTCTCGCGGATTTTACGGGTTGCCATGGCTACCGAAGGTGGGGTCGAGTCCCGGGCGCGCCCCGGTGAGCCTCTCATTGGCTACGGAGTTACCCTACCCTCGACGGACCACCACGCGTTGCCCGACCACCGTCGAGCAACGTGTCGTCTCGCGCAACGTGCCTCTCTCTCTTTTTCTCTCTCTCTCTCTCTCTCTCTCTCTCTCTCTCTCTTCACCACTTCTCGGTCTATATCTATACGTCTTTCTCTTTCTTTCTCTCGATCATTCTCTCACTCCGTTGCTCTCTGCTCCGACCTCCTATCAACTTTCCTCTCTCTCTCTCTCTCTCTCTCTCTCTCTCTCTCTCTCTCTCTCTCTCTCTGTCTGTCTGTCTCTCTTTCTTTCTCTTTCTCTCTCTTTCTGTATTTCTCCCACTCCAACGAAACACTACTCTCTGCTCTCCCTACTCTCTGTCTCTATCACTATCTCTATCTTATTCTAGCTTCTTTTCCTTCGAACTCTCTCGGGCTTCTTCTTCAACCTGCCGATGATATTGCTAGGCTTTCTATCAAACCCAACTAGCAGTATGCGATCGTTAAAGAATCCAGACTCGAGAAAAACTCAAAGCTTTTTTCCATCTTCTTCGAGTATCGTATCTCTTTAGAAATCGAGGATAGTTTTTTCTTTTTCTTTTTTTCTTTTTTTTGAGGAAAAGGAAAAAAGGAGAGGAAAAAGGACAAGGAGAAGAAAAAGAAGGAGGAGGAGGAAAAAAAGGATTGCGTTTGATAAAAGAAACCTGTCGTTGTCTTTCACCCTTCCTTCCTTCCTTCCTTCCTTTCTTCCTTCCTTCCTTTCTTTCTTCCTTCCTTCCTTCCTTCCTTCCTTTCTTCTTAGATAGATATCGTAACAAGGTGGGGTTGGTGATGCAGGGGTTGTGCTCGGAAAGAGAGGTCACAGCTAGAGGGCGGCAGCCAATGAGCACGAGGAGTCAAGTGGGGCGCGAAAAATGGGCCGGCCCGCCTTCCATCCACCCCCGAGGCTAAGGGTGAGGGTAAAAGTGCTAGGAGTAGGGCTACGAAGGGCTTCGAAGGCGGCCGGGCCATCGAGTCAGGGTCAGTCAGGTCGCAGCCCTCTACCTCTGCACTTTTCACTGTCGTGCTCTTTGCTCTTTCCCTCTCTCTCTCTCTCTTTCTTTCTCTCTCTTTTTCTTTCTTTCTTTCTTTCTATTACGTACCGAAGACACACGCTTCGTTCTTTCACCCCGTATCGCAGCACGTTTTCAACTTTTACTAGAATCGATCGTGATGCTTCTTTTCTTTCGTCCTCCTATTTTCTTCACGCAACTATGTCTCGGTGAACGTTCATCGAACCCAAAAGCCGCAAAAGTCGTATATATACCGACGCCCACCTGAACGATTGAAACGTTAGAACGAACTAGTCGTAAGAGGAAGTTGCTTACTTTCTTGAAGAATTCATCCATTCAACTAGATATGCAGATTACTGCGAGGACAATTGCTTATAATATAAGTAGATGCACACACTCACACATTTATATATATATGTATTATGTATATATACATACATACATACATACATATATATATATATAGAAAAAGAGAGATTATGTATATATGTAGATAACATACATATATCTATCGTATCTATACTGTTTCCTGGTCTGTCTCTTTGCTAGAGCACTAAAAAAAGAAAAAGAAAAAGAGAGAGAGAGAGAGAGAGAGAAAGAGACAGAAAGAAACAGAGAAAGAAAGAGAGAGAAGAGTGAAGAACAGGCTGACGGGGTCAGCCATGGCGTTAATGAGGAAATAAATACGCATGTGCGGGCTATGCTAATTCGGCCCCTCGTGCGCTCCTCGGTCTTTCAAGTCAACTGTGACAACGACAACTCCAACAACGACAATGAGCAGAAGCAAGAGCGAGAATATACCACCGGTCATCGTGGATTGGCTCGACGTGCCGGCGGCAGGTAATGCGCGAACTTTGACCTAGCTCGTAAAAATCGTCGAGTTACCGTCCCGTTGCAGCTGCAGCCGATGCAAATGTCGATGACGATGAGGATGAGGATGAGGATGCGGAGAGGGGAATGATCGGAGGATGAGAAGAAGAGGATGGGAGGAGGATGAGAGGATGATGAGGACGAGTGGACGCGAGTAACGCGACTATCGACTCGGCCATATCTGATTCGCCGTGTCATCGGGAATCAAGCTGCGTTCTTCTCGTCGTACCGCTCGTTAAAGAACTCCCATCAAAGAAGGCTGCTGCTGTCGCTATTGCTATTGCTGATGTTGCTGCTGCTGCTGTTGCTGCTGCTGCTGTTGCTGCTGCTGTTGCTGCTACTTTCAACGATTTTCTTTACTCCTGTCTTTCTCTCTCTTTCTTCCTGTCTCTCTCTCTCTCTCTCTCTCTTTTTCTCTTTTTCTTTCTTTCTTCATCCGAGTATCCTCCTCTTTTCTTCGCTTGCAATTAACACCTCGAGATAGTTATTATTTCCTCAAGCGAATCGCCGGCATTCTATTATCGTATCGATACTATCGATCGTTTCTTTTTGTTCTTCTTCTTCTTCTTGTTCTTATTCTTTTCTCTTTCTCTTTCTCTTTCTCTTGTTCTCTCTCTCTCTCTCTCTCTCTCTTTCTCTCTCTGTCTTTCTGTCTCTGTCTCTGTCTCTCTCTCTCTCTCTTTCTTTCTATCTGTCTGTCTTTCTCGATTGATGGTCTAATAAACACTCCAGTTAAGGGTTTACGAAGGAACTTTTTCGCTTTACTTTACGACCGAAAGTTTTTTCCAGATTGTTGTTCCTTCATTGTCGAAACATCGTAAAGCAATTACGTCATTTATTACACGTCGAACGATAATTAACAAATGTATTATACTTCCTTCGAAATTAACAACGTTCCGTATTCGTACGATCTTAAGTTCAGATTTATATATAGAATCTTTCTTATGAGTAAAACATCTAAGAAAAAATATTTTTAAAAACGAACATTTTTCATGGATTGAGATATAATCTTTGACAAAACAAAAAAAAAAGAAAGAGGAAAAAATTATGCTTTTCTAATGAAGCGATTGTTAAGCCATCCAAATCAATATTTTTGACGAGACACTTCCCGACATATGTTTATCGATCCTGGATCGAGAATATCAGTATACGTCTTGTTCCGAGATTTCAGTTTGACAAAAAAGAATCGAACAAATACTTGTACCTTTTCCATACCAGGAGAAACGAGATCGGTGCCCTAGCACAACCCCCATTGCCGTGGCAGTCCCGAAGGAAATTGACTCGCAGGAAAAAAGAAAGAAAGAAAGAAAGAAAAAAAGAGAGAAAAGAGAAAGAAAAAAAAACAGAGAGAATGAAGCGTTTCGACAAGAGGTACGCTCTTTGTCCGTTTACGGACACACTCGTTAAAAATGACTTTTCGAAAAATCGATAAACGGATGTGAATACTCGTTATCGATCGTGGTTCGATCATCGATCGTACTCTACGGAACGGAATGCAGAACGGACTATATTTAATGCCTTCTAAATCCGAATCGAATTCGAAAATAGAAAACGGAGAACAGATTTTCTTTCTTTCTGATTTCAAATACGGATATTTCTTTATGCGATCGACTTGAACGTTGCTTTTTTTTTCTTTTTTTTTTTTTCTTATTTTTCTCTCTTTGATTTTCTGAACGAGTATCTATCCATTTATGAGGCACGATTAAATGTCTCATTAATTAAAATTCTCGATCGATATTTTAAAGCATTACGTACGTTCGATTGAAGAATAATACAAACTGATCCGAACATTTATTTTCCATAAATAAATTCCTTTAATCAACGTACGCGAACGCGTTGCCATTAGTTTTAACTTCAAAGAATATAAACAATAATAAATACGAAGAGTTTGAAAGAAAATAAAAACAACAAATGATTGTCCTACATTCATGTAGGATAACGTACGTCTAACTACACGAGCGTTTCACATACGAGATTCAAAACATTCTGAAAAGAAATTCGATCTGTGAGATTTCTCGTAGCCATTGTATGTAGTTACATATCTCGTGAAAAAATCTCCATACGAGTTATCTGACACTCGAAACTCGAAAAGCACTCGTTTGTACGTTGTCGTACGATATCATTAGAAAATAGAAAACGTAAGGCACGTGACTCGGTCTGATTAAAATGTTAATCAGCGGTTCGTTCTTTTTTTCCTTCATTCTCTCCCATTCGTATCCCCTCCATCTCGTCCTATCCCAATACCCTTTCAATAACTCGGTCCAGAGTTTCGTCGATGAATAAAAGCCGCCCTCGTAGGTCCTCGTGCGGCCATACGCGCGTCTCCGGTTACCTCTGTGGATTAATTATGGGGTAGATCAAAAGAGCATACGACCACAAAGCGGAGTAATGCAACGGGTGGTACGTTTTCGAAAAAGCAAGACTCGCTTATGTTTAGACAGCGTACGAATCAGGAAGGAGAACGTATGAACGTGCTACGAGATATCCTTTTCCTCCCTTCACCTTTTGATGTATGTATGTATGTATGTAAGTGTATATATATATGTGTGTGTATATGAATATATATATATGTTTGTATATACGTGTATATGTATATGTGTGTATCCATGTTTTCATTATTCGTGCGGGAGGAAAAATTCGTCGTTTAAGGTTACCTTTTACTTTGTATTTTATACACCATTCTTTTTCCTCCATTATATACTTTATAATAAAATTTCGTAAACTTTCAAAAGATCCGTCATTGAAAAGCGAATAATAGGGAGTATAGAAAATGAAAAATCGATCGATTCGAGTTCGATATCAAGATACAAAGTATTAAAGCGAAGATATTTTTACTAATTACTCAACAAAATATCTTAATATCTATGATATACATACATACAGACATACATATACACATATACCTATATATATATATATATATATATATATATACGTGTATATGTATGTATATATTGTATATATATATATATACTTATATATACACATACACACACACATACAGATATACACATGTATAGATGTTATTTCCCTATTTCCTTCTCTCTCTTTCTCTCTTTCAATTTTCTTCTGCAATACATGCGCATGCACGTAACGAACGATTATCAAACTCGAGACGCGATCGAGTGCCCTTGACTTTGGGTTATCATTACGGGTGAAAGGTCATCTTGATACGACGCGCTGAGTGGGACGAAAAATCCCAAGTAAACTCTCACTTCTTACTCCGAGCAATTCATGCGAATCGGTAGTGTTCTCTTAAGCTTCGTGTCCCGAAAAAAAGGAACAATATTTTTCGTACTTTGATACTACGAGAATACACCGTGTTAAAATGTTAGAGCTGACATTCGACGAGCTTGTAAAAGTATCCAGTCGAAAGATAAACTCAGACAACGAGATAACCTCGATCTCTCTCTCTCTCTCTCTCTTTCTCAAGTTAATCTAAACGAATAGCTTTCGATCGTTTTTAGATCTATTTAAAAAAATTCCACGATAATTTCGCACACACACACACACAATTTTTTCTATTTCTATCGGAGGAAATATTAAAAAAAAAAAATAAAAATAAAAATAAAAAAAAAGGAAGTAAGAAAATTGAAGAGAGAAAGGATATTGAGAGGAGAACACGAGACACACAAATACGCATACACACACACACTTTTAAAACTTTCTTCGCGATACGCTTCGTAGGGTTCCCACTTCCTGGATTAGAGCGAAATGTTATTTTTACCGGTCGGTTACGCTACGCTCGAGAGAAGTCCTACAAGAATATTTTGAAATTTTTCCGAACTTCACAGTCGGATTCCTTCCCTTCAATCCCTCGCTTTTCCTCCGCTTTTATTTAACTCCCTACTGTTTCGACTCATAGCACGGATTAGTTAAAAGCTCCGTTCGCTTGTCGCCGAAGTGGGTAGGTAGATAGGTATGTAGTTACTTGTTTTTTAGAAAAAGGAGGATCAATTTTTTTCCCTAGCCGGCATGTCGGATCTCTTCGAAAGAACATTTTGCTAACTGTCGCAGCGGACTTTTTTAATATTCGAAAATTTTTTTTCCTATTGTTAATTCGTTAGTCTAGATCTAATTAAAATTATTGTTAAATTCGATCATATTGTTTGCTCGTTTCGTTTTTTTTTTCCTTTTTTCCTTTAAGAGGATTTAAATTAAATAATACTTTGACATAACAGATTGCTTATTTACTTAATGTAAAAAAAAAAGGAAGAAGAAAAAGAAAATTATTTTTACTACGTCTTAAAAAGAAAGAGTGTTTTTTCGAATAGACATTTTATAATAGATTACTTACTTACTCGATGTTGAAAAAAAAAAAGGAAAAAAGAAAAAGAAAATTTTTAATTTAAAGAGAAAAAAATATATAGGATGTTCTTTCGAGTAGACATTTTATAACAGACATTTCATAACAGATCGTTTGCTTACTTGATGTCGAACAAAAAAGTAAAAGAAAAAAACAAAATTTTTTTTACCGTAACTCAGAAAGAAAGAAAGAAAGAAAGAAAGAAAGAAATATAGGGTGTTTTTTCGAATAGACGTATTATAACAGATTACTTACTTGATGTAGAAAAAAAAAAAGTAAAAAAGAAAAACAAAATTTTTTTTACCGTGACTCAAAGAGAAAGAAAGAAAAAATATAGGGTGTCCTTTCGAACGCCCCCGCGAAGGCGGTCGAACGATAAATCACATTAATAAAACTCGAATTTCTACTCGCGATTACTCGCTTTCCAATCGAATTGATTGAGAGACAGGAAATTAAAGAATTTTGTGTTTCCGGTTGAAGCTGTTGTCAGATCGCTTATAATATCGAAAGAAATAGCGAAGGAAAAGAAAAAACAAATATCCAAAAGGAAAGGGGTAAAATAGAGTGGAGTGTGCTCGCAACATGTGAAGCAAAAAAGAAGGGGTGGATAGAGTGGGGTGAAAGAGAAACGGTTCTTTGCTCGAAGGCATATTTATAAATTCATACCGCAGATGCACATAATGGCGCTGATTCATGACATTTGATTAGAGCATTGTCGCGGCTCACCCCGTAAGTCACACCCCCTTGAA
Organism: Vespula vulgaris; assembly: GCF_905475345.1. Lineage (NCBI taxonomy): Eukaryota > Metazoa > Arthropoda > Insecta > Hymenoptera > Vespidae > Vespula > Vespula vulgaris. The sequence goes on from NC_066588.1 coordinate 10,972,427, forward strand.
CCGAGCCAATGATCGCAACCACCCGCAACCCTTGTTAACCGTTTCTTCTTCTCTCTTTCTCTTTCTCTCTATCTCTATCGTTCTCTTTTTTAGCGATTTTTTCTACATCCCTTTTTTTACTTGATTGCTTCTAGTCGTTAAAGTGCATCAAAGGTTATTATTATTATTATTATTGTTGTTACTTTTAAATCTATTCGCTACCGATCGATTCTTCTTATAGAAACATCAAGCACTATGTCGTTCGTGGCTTTTGTGACGCGTGTTCGCGGTTCGTAGTTACGTTATTAGCGAGTAAAGGGTGCTGTAATAGGAGGCTCGCGAGCTTGGGGTGACTCTTTTCAACGGAGTTTGACGCGTCAAAGTTCGAAATAACAAGGAGAAGAAATGTTAGTACGTAGAGAAAGGGAAAGTATTCGATATCGTGTATCCTATATACGTCTATATAGAGAAACTATTATTCCGAGCAATCTGGATAATTGCATTTTGAAATAATTTTATTAAACGTTAACTTTACTTATCTTCGACGTTAATTACTACTATATTTTTTTTCTCTTCCCTATTGATTTATTTCTTTTCCGTTTGCCATTAAATAGAGTTGCTTCTGTTGAATATTTTGTAAAAAATTATTAAATATTCTTATACTTTATTCTTACAGCTCTTATAAAACGAAATTATTTTACGTATGAAATTATTAATAAACAAATAATTCTATCTCGAATCGAATTAATTAAATATAACAAAGTCGCACGTAACTACGAGCTAGAAAGAATTTTATTTCCGAGATAACTGAACCGAAACATGCAGGTGTTCATTTTATCATGGCTATTATTATTATATATTAATTGTAAGATCACGTGGAATCGTTTCGCATAAAGGAAATAATTCAATGATTGAATTCAATAATCATCGTCGATACTCTCTCTCTCTCTCTCTCTCTCTCCCCCTTTCTCTCTCTTTAAAATCATCAAGAAGACTGAAGTTTCTTATTTGATCGATGCAATAATCGTTATTAATTAAATGATATCCAAATGTATTTATTTCGATCTCATCGCGATCGATCAGAGAATTAAACGATCGTTGTTTCTTTCTCGTCTCTATCAATTCGTCTCTTTGTCCATTTATTCATTCGCCTTCTATCTTTATCTATATTAGACGACGTAGGATCTACAACTCTAGTTGTCGTCGCTTTCTAGTCGTCAGAGTAGTAGTCGTATAGCCCGCGGGTCGGTAACGAGGTTACGGACTCATCTCCTACTCGCCCGACAACTTGGGCCCTCGGTTCATCAGGCCACAATATTACTAATCAGCACGAGGATTGGCCCGGGTGCTAAGTGCCTCTAGGATTGCCAATTCACGCTGGCACGCGGAAGAGAGTCACGACTCCTAACCTCTTGCTTACTTCGACTCACAAAATCTGTCTATTTGTGAACGTGTTTGTGTGTTCTATTACAAATTCATATTGCTTGCCTGCTGATCCAATTTTCGTTCCTATCCTTTTCTTTTCCTCTTCTTTTTCTTTTCCTTTATTTTTCTCCTTGCTTTCCACATGAAATTGTAAATGTGATATCTCTTTATTCTTTCGATTATCAACGAGATAAGTATTAGAATCTATATCTTCTCAATATGAATTATTAATGAAATTTTCCCAACTAAAAGTAGATGATATTCGAAATGATATGATATAATATATATATATTTATTTATTTATTTTGTTAATAAATATTTATAAATAATATACTTTTAATAATATAAATACGATTTATTCGTAAATGAAAAAGAAGAAAAAAGAAGCAAAAGAGCAGGAAGGATCAAAGTTTGGACTCAGATCGTTTTCAAAAATTGGATTTACCAATTATCCATTCCTTTTTTATAATAAATATTATGAAAAATAAATTATCAATATATTGTATATCAAAAAATATTGGGAAATAATCATTTACGAATTAGCAATGTTGATCTTATCTAATATGTAAACATATCTACATATAGAGACATGAAAATGTATTTGAAAGCGATACCGACGATGGTAATGTCTTTAAAGTTTTGCGATTAGAAGACGGAACGATTATACGCGCCTTAGGAAGCGGATCTCGGGCGTGGCACTCGCATTGTGGCACCTTAATGAATTGCCACCGAGGGGATCGTTAGGCGTAACTAGACGGATATCCTCTTGCCTCGCCAATCTGATTACAGCTCGCCTAATTATAACGCATCGCGACTATAATTAATGATCGACTTAGGGATTCGCTGAGATGTCTAGTCTTCTCTGACTTTCCAAGAATGGTTGTCCTATTCTATCGGAATAGAATTCAATCGACTTTCCATAAGAAGCGATACCAATGAAATATATTTTTACACGTGTCAAGTTTACATGCTCTGTTTTAAATATTTTGACCTTCTTCAAAAGAGAGAGAGAAAGAGAGAAAATTTAATTGAATTTTTTAGCATTCGATATTTCTCCTTCTCTCTTTTAGTCTTTTTTGATAACCATCTAACGTAATAACTTTCCACCTGTAATTACGAAACAGTCTGGTATTTATAAGCGAACTTTGCCAAATTATACCGTTATTATCTTTTCTTTTTCTTTCATTTTTCTTTTTTTTTTCTTTTTTTTTCCAACGAGCGACGCTTATCGGACTTGAAGCAACATTGGCCGAGTCAACACCTCGATTAGCCTAATGACGGATTCGCTAGATCGGTAATAACCGTGCTACGTATTTCTTGTCCTTCGTTTTTTTCTTTTTTTACACGGCTTTGTGACTGAATCTAGACGACGGACGATTAGAGAATATTAAATTAAGACGAACAGTGATTTGCTTTTTGCTTTGTTATGGAAGTTATCGGAACAAAAAACCAATGCAAATAATATGTTATGTTACATTATTAATATTTAAATTTAAATATTTTTATAAAGTTATTATTTATTGTAATTAAATAATAAATTTAAATATTTGTTATATTTAAAATGCTATGTTATATTATCAATGTTTTACAATATTCTCATTTATTAATTTTCAATACTTATCAAATTGTTAATAATATTTGACTTTATAATATTTTTATAATATCTATATTTGACGTTATAAAAATGCCCGATTTTCTTATTTGTTTTCTTTTTTTTTGTAAATATAAATCAAACCCATCCTTAGAAAAAAAAAGTATCTTTCGAATGAATGAAATGAAAAGTGATGCTATTCGTCGGAAAGCATTAAAAAAAGATTCAGATTACTATAAGATATCAAAGTATATATTAATGTACAACTGACATTACAATAATATCCGACTTTCTTATTTGTTTTTTTTTCTTTTTTATAAAAATAAATCAAACTCATCCTTAGAAAAAAAAGTATCTTTCGAATGAATGAAATAAAAAGTGATGCTATTCGTCGGAAAGCATTAAAAAAAGATTGAGATTACTATAAGATATCAAAGTATATATTAATGTACAACTGACATTACAATAATATCCGACTTTCTTATTTGTTTTTTTTTCTTTTTTATAAAAATAAATCAAACTCATCCTTAGAAAAAAAAAGTATTTTTCGAAAGAATGAAATGAAAAGTGATGCTATTCGTCGGAAAGCATTAAAAAAAGATTCAGATTATTATAAGATATCAAAGTATGTATTAATGTACAGAGCGAGATGATTTTTGACTAACAATAAGCGAAGAACGGAATAAGATTTACGACGGCGATTCCCTTTGAGGACGATTTGCCGTGAGCCGAGCTCTTGCCTATTGTCCATAACCTCAAGCGAGTATCTCTTAATGACTGCTTATTAATATCGGACACACCCACCTAACACCTTCGGTGCTAATGTATTTATGGCTCGTCATTTGTTTGCCGAGAGAAAGAGAGAAAGAGAAAGAGAAAGAAAGGGGAAAAAGCGGAGGAGTGAGAGAAAGAGAGAAAGAGACAAAAAGAAAGAGAGAGAGAGAGAGAGAGAGAGAAAAAGTCTGTCGGTGGTGCATCAAAAAGGTTTTGGAAGGTCGGACCTACCTAGGTAGCTCTACCAGACTCACAATTCTCCTTCTCTCTCTTTCTCTCTCTCTCTCTCTCTCTCTCTCTCTCTCTCTCTCTCTCTCTTTCTCTTTTTCACTTTTTTTTTAGACGAACGAAATATCTGGCAGGCTCTATAAGAAAGAGAAAATTCGTAGATCCTTCACGGCTGTCTCGATCGACGACCTACGATCCGTGAGATGCTTCAACTTGCGAGAAGATCAATGACCTCGTACCGTGTCGAAGCAAATTGATTCGAGCGTTCATATTTTTGTGAGGGCGAGTAAATGAAGGACAATAAAAGCCTCGAGAAGGCGAGTCGATCGTCGATTCCGAAAAAGAGATCACACGCTTTCTGAGAATAAGACGTTCGATGGTTCGACGAGTCAGCTACTGTTTTTCTTTTATTTTTTAGCGATCCCTATCTCGACTCGGTTGATCTTCGACGCAATATTATCAGAGAAGAAATATTAGTAAAAACATCGACGATCTTTGGATATCGTAAAACGAACATTTTCTTTTCCTCCCTCTCCCCCCTCTTATCCTCCTCCGCCCCTCCTCCTTACCCCTATTTATCTATCTTTTCTTTAATAATAAAACTGAAATTACGTTCGAGAATGTGATTATGAAAGTAGTCGTATGATTTATTTTCATCGCTTGAAGATATTAAAGTATCAACTAGAAAATAAACGATATGCACAATTCTTGAGGACTTTTTTTCACGTACGATTAGATCATTTTTATAATCATTGTATTTATACCTGTACATATGAATTTCACAAATATACATATATTAGATAACTACGCGAATAAATATGTCTACTTTATCCGTATGCTAAACTAAGATCCTATCGTCTTATACATTACATAGAATGTCTATTATCACGAGTTCATTAATTACATGGATCGTTTAAAACAGGATACTTTGTACGTATATGACTAGAAAAATTTCCATATACTATGTACATAAAATGTTACGTAGATGTATCGTAGTTATTTCGTATTAGGATACTACGTTATATATACTCATTTGAATTAGCACATGGAAGAAGTTTATCGGTATGTCAGGTCATCGCCCATCTTTTCTTTCCCTTTTTGCGAGCTACCGTTTCCGGTGGCAGCGCGTCAGCGTGAAAGATTAATTTCTAAGGGAGTTCTATGCTCGCGCCTTTCCTAACTAATTATCGCTAGATTATTACACGGTCAGGTTATTACGCTTCGCTGCCGCAATATCGATCAATTTCCCAGTGCTTAATGGACAACTTACGTTCGTGCGTTCACATCAGACCCTTTGAATCGAACTGTAAGCTCGATACTTCACTCCTCATATTTCTGTTCTTGTCTCTCTTTTCTCTGTTCATGTCATATCGATGATAAACGCTATATCGTATGGTATCGCGAGACTAATAAGATATTTTTAATCAAATTTAAAGACATCTTTTTAATACGAACAATACCATTTTATTTTTAATTATTATTGTTATATGACGATAATAAAGTTATTATTATACTTTTTATTATTATATTATTATACACTTATAGGCATTATTTTGTTATTTTTAATATTATTTGTTAATATTGATATTTTAATATTATTTTTATTTCAAGATTATATAATTATATAATATTATATAATTTAATATTGTATTATTTTAATTTTAATATTATTATTTCTATCCTTGTTTCTCTTTTCTTTGTTCATGTCATATCGATGATAATCGCTATATCGTATGGTATCGCGAGACTAATAAGATATTTTTAATCAAATTTAAAGATATCTTTTTAATACGAACAATACCAATTTATTTTTAATTATTATTGTTATATGACGATAATAAAGTTATTATTATACTTTTTATTATTATATTATTATACACTTATAGGCATTATTTTGTTATTTTTAATATTATTAGTTAATATTGATATTTTAATATTATTTTTATTTCAATATTATATAATTATATAATATTATATAATTTAATATTGTATTATTTTAATTTTAATATTATTATTTCTATCCTTGTTTCTCTTTTCTTTGTTCATGTCATATCGATGATAATCGCTATATCGTATGGTATCGCGAGACTAATAAGATATTTTTAATCAAATTTAAAGATATCTTTTTAATACGAACAATACCATTTTATTTTTAATTATTATTGTTATATGACGATAATAAAGTTATTATTATACTTTTTATTATTATATTATTATACACTTATAGGCATTATTTTGTTATTTTTAGTATTATTAGTTAATATTGATATTTTAATATTATTTTAATTTTAATATTATATAATTATATAATATTATATTATTTAATAGTATATTATTTTAATTTTAATATTATTATTTGTATCCTTGTCTCTCTTTTCTTTGTTCATGTCATATCGATGATAAACGCTATATCGTATGGTATCGCGAAACTAATAAGATATTTTTAATCAAATTTAAAGATATCTTTTTAATACGAACAATACCATTTTATTTTTAATTATTATTGTTATATGACGATAATAAAGTTATTATTATACTTTTTATTATTATATTATTATACACTTATAGGCATTATTTTGTTATTTTTAATATTATTAGTTAATATTGATATTTTAATATTATTTTAATTTCAATTTTATACAATTTTAATTTTAATATTGTATAATTATATATATATTATATTGATATACTTGTTATTATTATATTATTATATACTTATCGCCATTATTTTGTTATTTTTAATATTATTAATTTTATCATTATTATTATGATCGATTATTTCATAGTTATTTTTGAGAGGATTGATAATTGGATAATATGCGAACGAACATATCTAACTAACATGTTTACAAACGATGCAGTTCCGAATATAAATGTTATTTGAATGCATGTACATATATACATATATACACGTATGTGTATGTATATGTGTGAGTTTGTATATATATACAAACGTGTTTAACATAGTCCGAAAGTTTTTTGTCGTTGTAATGCATGCGACGGATAGAATAATTGGTTATTATTCTATTATTGTTAGTTTTTCTTGTTTTTAAAGCTCTTTTAATTCTATTGTCAATGCATTACCCTGATTCTGTTTTCTTTTTTTTTATGTGATAATTGTATTGTTTGGTATTGAAATGACAATTAGGTTTTTGTTTTTGTTTTATTCATCAGTGTGACGCCTGGCCTATTGTTTCCAACTGTTTTGTCTGTGTTGTAACATTCTCGGTTATTACTATTATTATTATAGTCATAATAATCGTTATATCTCATGAAATTATATTATTATATTAACATCATTATTAATATTATTAATATTATCATTATTATGAATTATAAGTTCGTGATTATGATTCGAATCCACAAATATAAATCAACTTTGTTTTAATTCACTTACCGAAAGTGTAATAAACTAGCCCATAGAGAAAATAACATTTAATTTTACAATCGTATAAATTCATAGAGAACTTGTTACTTTCGGAAATCGACTTATCTATTCGTAAAAAAAAAAAAAAGAAAAAACATATAGATAGATAAATAAATAAGATAAATTAAGAAGAAAAACGATAAATATTAAGAGATACAAAAATAAGTGTGTAATGTAAAGGATGATAAAAATAAGATGAATGAAACGAATAATAAATAAATAAATAAATTTATACAACAGATGAAACGTAATAATTATCACGGTATAAATCGTAAAACGATAATTGTTTATTGAAAAAATAATACGATTAGTCGAAATTCTTTATGGATAATTTTCTCGTACAGTGGCTGTCACTTGTCTCAGACTTAACTCTCGTTGCGAAGATGGACGCATGAGAGACCTCCGTAAGGAAGAAGAACAAGTTCGAAAGGGCCTCGGGACGACCGTTAAGCATTTTTAAATTAGCTTTTTACGCGCGTCGATCTCATAGAAGGTGCGTAAGGTGAGGTTGGCTAAGCTGCGATTGGTTCGAAAGAGCAAAGGCTTTAAATGTCTTGTACGGTCCGTGTAATCGGACTATATTGGATAATGCATATATTTAGAAAGGAATGAGAATAAAAGGTCGAATGCTATTATATATATATATGTGTGTGTGTGTGTCTGTGTGTGTGTGTGTATGTGATAATAAAATTATTATATATATAATAATACAATAATATATATAATAATTAAATTATATATATCTAATAATTACTTTTTTATTAATATCTATAATAAATATTAATTTAATTACAATAATATGATATTATTATTATTATATTATAATACAGTATACTATATAATATAATTAATGATATTCTATAATTAATAATTATATATATAATAATATATATAATATAATATATATAATAAATAAATAAATAACATATATTTTACTATATATATATATATAATATTATATATTACAATGATAATAACAATAAACGTATTGTTAATAATAAATGAGTATATTAAAGGTAGTAAAACATTTCAAATTGAAATACGTCCTTAGTGAAAAATTGAAAGAAGATATTTTTCTTTATGGAAAAACAGAAACAAAGAAAAAAGAGAAAAAGAGACGAAGATAGACAGAGGAAGAGGTATTATGAACGAGAAAGGAGATTCTTTTTTTTTATAAGTTTCAGACTGACACGTCTTTCGCGCGCGCGAGCGTACCCGCGCACGACGACAACGACGACGATGGGGTCGTAGAAAGTGGCATCCCGTGTAAGTTTCCGGTTACTCGCTATCTTTCTCTCCCGTAACCTTATCTCCGTGATATTTAATGGTGCTCATTATGGAACGGTCGGAACGAGATAGCGGGTTGAGTTATCGCGCCGATAAACGGAACATCGCGTACGTTCGAACGTTTATTCCTTCGGCCAAAGCGTTTCTTAAGATTACACCAGCAGACGATCGCTATTGGCGAGCCCTCGGAAGCTCGAAAAATCTCATTCTAAGCCGATCTACGATTTGTTGCCGTTACCTTCGATCCTCTGTTATGCGAGGTTTATAAGAAATTTTTTTTTGTTTATTTCTTTTATTATTTTTAATACAGCGAAGTCGATGCTTGAGAGAGAGAGAGAGAGAGAGAGAGAGAGAGAGAGAGAGAGAGAGAGAGAGAGAGGAGAAAAGAAAATAAACAAGAACGTATGTAAGTGAGTATTTATCTATACGTATAAATGATAATAAGGATTAGTGAGAATGAAAATGTGTAAATACCGATATATTACATTATCGTAAATTGAGGTATTAATTTGAAGAACTATCGGTGTTAGTATCGTCCTCGATATATATCTACAAATGATTTTCTAACGAATATTAGCATTCGCGTGAAATCGTAATAATCATTATTAATTATTAATTATGATGAAACGTAGATTGGTAGATAGGTATATAGAATATGAAAAAAATATTAAGATTGTATAATATTATATTTGCATATTGTATAAAGAAAATTTTATTTGTACTATATATTGTATGAACATATATTTATATAAACTTGTAGTTGTTACAATAGATGTTAAAAACTTATATCGAATCGAAAGGATAAGAAAGGATGATAAAAACAGAAGAACGAATGGAAAGGTCGATGATACGAATGGTACGGTCGATCCGTTTAAAGGCAAAGAGAGACAAACCAGCAAAAAGGTCGAGTATCGCTCGCACGCCAATTTGCTTAGGTCTCCGTTACCTTCGTACTCAGTCTCGTGAATGATTTAGATGAGTGTCTTGAAGATACGACGTGCATGCAGAGGGCGGTAGGACGAGCTAGCTAGACGCCCGCATGGAAAATTCAACGAGTTGGTAACTGAGAAAAAATACGAAGAGAAAGAGAAAGAGATACACAGATATATATATATATATATATATATATATATATATATATATCGAGAGAGAGAGAGAGAGAGAGAGAGAGAGAGAGAAAGAGAGAGAGAGAAGGAAAGAAAATAAAAAAAATTAAGAAACATCCGTTAGAAAGGAACATTTGTTGTTCCTTTTTTTCAAATATATTTGAGTTTATATATGTATAATATATGTAATATATATAATATATTGTATATATTATATTATTTTTATTATTATTATATATTATTTATATATATAAATAACGTATATATATTATATATATTTATACACATATTATACGTGTATATATATATATATATAGAGAGAGAGAGAGAAAGAGAGAGAGAGAAGGAAAGAAAATAAAAAAAATTAAGAAACATCCATTAGAAAGGAACATTTGTTGTTCCTTTTTCTCAAATATATTTGAGTTTATATATGTATAATATATGTAATATATATAATATATTGTATATATTATATTATTTTTATTATTATTATATATTATTTATATATATATATACGTATACATAACTACATCATATCGAAACAACTTCGTACCATTCGCACAAGTCTGTCATTAAAGATTTAATTTGATCGTGCGTACGTTTTAACGACGTTGCGATATTTTATGAGGTATTTACAACCACACCGGCGCGAGCCTTCCGCGAGATTCGAAAGACTATAGCGAAAGCTTATGGCATCGTATGTAAATACTTACATACCTACATACATACATATGTACATACATACATACATACATACATACATACATATGTATGTATGATAAGCGTTTTCGATTAGTTTATTCTTTTAATTTACCCGGAAGAAGAAATAGATATACGAAAGATCCTCGAGAAAAAAAAATATATTATTTTAATCTCTTGCACAAGATAAAATGATAATTAATCTTAATACGTCATCAAGGAAAATCCTAAAAGCAACGAACGCTTTAGTTTCGACATGACGCTCATCGAATCGAAAAGAATAGAAACGATAATAAGTGAACGATCAATTGCGTTCTATTCCGTTTGATATTTCCCTTTTCGCTGATCAAATATGATTTTCCTATTCCTATTATTCTACCTACGAATTTCGAACGAGATTATTCCCTTTGCGTGATACCCTATATCGCGCGAGTTCGTTATAATCGACGATCACATTTCAAACGAAAAAATTGTTGAGTCCTATTAATACATTATCCGTCATTATATACCCAATTTTCATCAACTTTATTTTCAAACGTATCTAATATAATAAGATGATATTTTTAATGATTACCTGATCTATATAAAATATATACAAGAATAAATTCTTTAAAAGATATAGTGGGAGAGAGGATGAAAACAAAATTTAAAAAAAAGAATTATCAGACGCGATATATTTCGACTTATTTACAATATCGATTCGACAGTCGACCTGTTAAATATATTAATATAATAATAATAAAAGAAAACAGTGAAGAAAGGAGAAAAAAAAGTTAAAAATCCGATAATTAATATAAATTAAAATCGTTTAACGTTCTTTCTCACGATATTCAATATGCAGTCATGATACACGTAGTTTACTATTTCCATTTATAAGAGAAGTAGCGAAATAGTCTTGAAATCTTTTCAAGATTCTATTGGTAGGATGAACAGATTATTGCAGGATATATACATACATACACACACACATATATATATATATAAATATTCATACATACATACATACCAATATATATATATATATATATATATATATATATATATATATGTATGTATATGTATATGGTAGAACGTGATGGCAAGGAAAAGCGATGACCGACGTCGACCGGTCACCCCCATGGAACCCTCCCTGTACCGTACGAGGACCCTGCGGTTGCGCAGCTGTCCCGTGTCCAGATGTCCGGTTTTCGGCTACGGGCCATGCGGACCGAACTGTGAGAAAACCAATCCGAAGGAAGACGGAACCCTCCTTTTCCTTTCCTCTTCTTCCTTTTCCTTTTCTCCATCCTAATGTTCTTCATGGATATCCACACAATCCACTTTCTTATTAATTACCTGGACTATAACAAAAGTTTATACACGATTGAATTAATTTCGTTATAAAAATAATACCCATCGAACATGATCTTGTTGATTAGTAAAAAATAAATAAATATATATATATATTATCATTATTATGATTTCGCAGTTAGAAAATTTACTTTGATCTTTGAAATATCCGTCGTGAAAATGAAATATGTGAAGAAGAATGAAATGAAACGAAACGTTTCGAAGGGACTAGACGTTTTTACGGGAATATTTTCAGTATGGTCGAAGAGAAAGAAAGAGAGAAAAAGAGAGAGGGAGAAAAAGGGAGGGGGTGTAAGGGATGAGGGAAAAAGAGCTCGAAATATGAGACACACACGTGGTCCTTGGTAAAGTGGCACTTGGCGTGAGATCGTTCCGGCACGATTTTAAGGAAAGCCATTTTCCATAGAGGAGTCTACCACCCACCATCCATCGACGAAAACGAGACGAACGACCATCGACAAACGACGTGGACCATCCGTGTTCTCGACTGAAGCTTCTCCCTTCCTTTTGTTCGCTCCTACTCGACCAGCCGACACTTGTCCACCCACGTGACAAGCAAGGTGCATTTTCGGCTACCTGCTGGTATTTCCGATTACATGATTCGCTCGTTTAAAACCAGGGTTTAATAATTGCTGATATTAAAGTAAAGAGAAAGATTTCAATTAAATTCGAGAAAAATTGATTGATTCCTGGAAATTTTTTTTTCTTCTTTTTTCTTCGGTAAATTATATTACATTATTTTTCATATTTGGATTTGATATTTACGAGATGATTTATATGTTATACGGATGCATTATACGAAATTATATATACACACATATCAACACATATATGTATGTATATAAATATATATGTATATATATATATATTATAACTTATATATAAAATATATATAAATAAGTTTTATACATTATATAATATGTAAATATATTATATATATAATATTATATAATATATATAATATATAAAAATATATATATTACAATTTTTAAAAAATGTTGTATTCCTTCTGTAATTATCTTCCTTCATCTTATAAATAAGTTTTAATACAGAAATACATATATGTATGTGTGTATATATATATATATATATATATATATATATACATATATATATTAAAATATATATTACAACTTTTACACAATATTACATTCTTTTTCTAATAATCTCCTTCCATCCTATAAATCAAATTTAATACAAAAATAATAACACATACGAAATAAACAATTTTCTAACATTATCATAGACGAAATGAATAATCCCTATATGTAAATATACTTCACTTCTAACCGTTCGAAAAGAACCTTTCGAATATATCACACCACTGCTGTCTCTGTGAGAAAAATCCTACAGAAAAGAAATAAGGAAGAGAGAAAATCGCGTTGTAGGGTTCGTAAGGAAAATTACGTAGAGTAGTCGGACCGGTCATCTTCTTGTCCAGTAACGGCTCTACTGCACACACACACACACACACAGATATATATTTAGTACCACCTTTGATAATTCCGGTCAGTTCGTCCAGTTCGCGAGGACGAGGGAAACGGAAACGGAAGGATATGTTTAATAAAGAGGATACAACGGGAAAGGTTCTGACGAGTTCCAAAACGGACCGAAACAAGTTCCAGGATGGGACATGAGTGATCGAATGATTCCCTGGTGCTTCTTAAAACTTGATTTCGCATTTCGGTCATCGGTAAAACTTGATCACAAAAAGGTCCAGTCTTCTCTCTGCTACGTGTTAGGCATAGTTTTTGATAATAGACGACGGGCGGATTCCCCGTCGAGAGAGAGAGAGAGAGAGAGAGAGAGAGAGAGAGAGAGAAGAAGGTGCGTAACGTGTTTCGCGTTACGGGTCGTTCGTGAAACCCTTAGAAACCCCGTTAAAGGGCATGGGCTGAGGTCACGAACGGTCGTTCTCTTTCTGTCTCTTATTTTTTCTACTATCTTCAATTTTTATTATTATTATTATTTTTATTACATTATATTAATCTCTTTTTCTTATTTATGTCTTCTTTTTATAAATAGTGATCTAAGTCATATGTATAAGTCATATATATATATTTTTTATCTATTCTTTTTTATATATATATTATTTAATTTACTCTTATTTATTTATTATTTATATACATATAATTTATATAAATATATAAATAATATATTATATGTATATAAATATATTTGTAATGTATAATTATTTATATACACATATATATAATATATAGAAATATAATGTATATATATATATATATATTCAATTATATCATTAGAATTTAAATAGATATAAGACAAAATAATTGATAGTTCATTATTTCAACTATGTACTTTCATAATTATAGACACATACGGGATCTATTATATTCATACAAATAATTTCTATATTATATACTTTATTTGAAAACTCGTTTTATAAGAAAATAACTAAACTTTCAATCCTCAATCTGAATATAATCGACTGAAAAATATTTGAAATACTAAACGAAATATTTCGTCGAATATTAGATTTAATATTAATAAAGGTCAATAATACTTTCGCTTGAAATTTTATATTTTTTCAAGTTTGATATATAAAATATGATATTCTATTCACAAAAAAAATCAACCTTCAGATTTTAAAAACATGTTTACTTACAAAAATAATTCAGTCGATATGAATGTAACGTAAATATCTTTCTTAAAACCATAAAACTTTTTCGTATATAACAATTGCTCGTAGAATGTATAATTAAAAAATTATACTAAATATTCATACATGTCACTATCTATTATATATTGTGCTTTCATTCTAATAGTTCAACAATATAAATATATATTTACACACACACATATATATATATATACATTTATTCTATTTATTATTAATATTATTTTTAGTTTATCCTTGTATTTTTGTTTTGATTTATAGTATTACTGTATTATGATTACTTTCGTTACGACACCCTTACGTAATTATATTTTGCACTTAATTAGAATAAATAATCCAACTTTAATTATTTATGTTTTATTTTCGATAAATTTCCTTACTCTCTCTCTCTCTCTCGCTCTCCTTTTTTTTTTACTTTTTATTTACACAAAAGACCTATTTTATATATTATCTTTATTATTTATATTTATCTTCTTACGTTTTTTTTTTATCATTTTTTTTAGTTTAAATTTGCAAAATATAACACGTAAGAGATCACTAATACAAACAAATCGATCGTTCACGATGAAATCATCGACGTATTTCCGATCGATCTGTCTTGCTTAAAAAAACACTTCGCTTACGAAAGTGTCCGTTTGATAGGATGACGCGTGACCGAAAAAAAGAGAGATAGATAGATAGATAGAGACAGAAAGAGAAAGAAAGAAGGAGAAAGAGAGGAAGACAGAGAAAAAGAGAGAGAGAGAGAGAGAGAGAGAGAGAAAGAGAAAAGCAAAGCAGTCAGAAAGAATAAAAATAAAACGAGACGAGTGCGCGTCAACAAGCGCCACAAACGACTGGTACGACGATAGGCGTTATAATTAAAGCGATAAATTGCTCATGCGAGACGATTCTCGCTCGCAATAAACTCGATACGATTTTTATGTACTTACATACGTATAAATACATATATAAAACCTTGTATGTTCGCCTTATGCAATCGTTCTTTCATGGAAATATTTACTCTTCGAATAGTTTCAACTTCGAAAATTGAGAAGGAGAATAAGTCAAAGAAAAAGAAGAAAAAGAAGAAGAAGAAGAATAAAGAAGAACAACAGCAATGAATTTCTTTTCGAATTCCACCCTCTTTGACTCTCCTTCTCTTTCCTGAATTATATCGCGTTCGTTCTTAAAACGTACGAAAAGGAACAAAGTTGGCTGGTTCGCTGACTGGTTGATCGGTTGGTTGGTTGGTCCTGCAAAACGAATCCTCTCTCGAAATTAATGTCGTGGAAGGGAACGTGGCATGGGGTGATGCTGGATAGAGGAGAAAGAAAAAAGAATAAAAGAAAAAAAGAAAATAAGAAAAAGAGAAATAAAGAAAAACGAAATGTTGGGTCCATCATGGGACCGTATAGTTTCCTATTTAATGTCGTGCTCGAATTTCATTTGAGGGTGGTAGTCTATTGTCGCGCGCGTGAGGGAATGACGGTAAGATAGAAAGAGAGAAAAGCGAGAAGGTGGTTGTAAGGCCATAGAACCGAAATTCGTGGTCATCGAACGTATTGGGTTCTTCTTGGGTCGACGTAGAATGGACACAGTGTTTGTTTGTTCCGGTCTCGATGTCACAACACACCCACTACAGACAGACCGCAGCAGGGTGCTAACTAGTATCCTATAGTTACCTACCGACCCTTGACCAGTATACTAAGTGCCGATACTCCACGGAAACATTGATGCTTTTCTATCTTTGAGAATAAAAATTGGATGTACGAAGTTTCAATTCTATGAAATGTTTTTGTTCTTTTCTTAGAAAATCCTCGAATTATTTCAAATTTCAAAGTAGATATTATTTCATTAAAAATGAATATGATCGATCGATGATTAAATGATTTTAACGAATGATATTACGTCATTGTAAAACTGGACAAATAAGTCTGACGTTCTACTTTGTAAAAAAGAAACTTAGATATATCGTTTATATTGCTAATAACGATATTGTATAAAATTTACGATAGAATTCGTAATGCGTGAATGTTTAGTATCCAGGTTTGGAATCTGACAGAGTATGCAAATGAACGATCGTTGAAACGTATTGATAATCACCAGAACGTTTCACTTTCGTCGTAAAATTTTGTATAATAGCGTAACTTCGAATATAACAAGCGTAGTGTTACATCAGAGTTATAGATTTATATAATGTATTTTATTATGAAAAAGAAATAAAAAAATATATATATATACTTACTTACGATTTCCACCGAGTTCGATAATTAATAAAAATATTCCAAAGAATTGTAATAAATCCGTCCGAAGGAGATTCGAAGTACGAGCGACGAATTAACGAGCCGAAGAGAGACTTCGAAGGAATCCAAAAAAAAAAAACCCTTGCTGACCACGATCGGAAACATCTGTTCGCATCGAACAATGAACGGATTTCTTCTAGTCGCTCCGACGGCTTTTCCCACATGTGCAAATGCGAGCATAATGCACGAACGAATGAATCCTATAAGGTAGCTGACCACATGCGGTCGATCTACCACGGAATCAAAGTCCTAATCCTTAAAAGAGAGAAAGCAAATAGAGAAGCAAGCAAGTGAGAAAGAGAGAGAGAGAGAGAAAGAGACAACATCGAGACAGCCAATTCGTCGTTTATTTTACAAACCCTATTCCCCACTCTTCTTCCTATTTCCTTCCGTATCTCCTTCCGTTTTTCTCTCACGGCCCTCGACAAAATTCAGATTTACCCGAATTTTGTTTAAAACGTTTATGAACCGTGTCCGAGGGTCGGTTCTCGTATAATAAGGAAAAGAGAGAAAGACAGAGGAGAGGGGAGTCGATCATTTCGACCCTGACAAGTTTACGCAGCCGGACATTGAGATCAAGACGAGGACAGGAACGAGAGAGAGAGAGGGAGAGAGAGAGAGAGAGAGAGAGAGAGAGAGATAGATAGATAGATAGATAGATAGAGATAGAGATAGAGAAAGAAAGAGAGAGAAAGAGTAGTAGTAGCAATAGTAGTAGTAATAGTAGTTTTCCCATATAACCACGGCGTAACGCAGTAAATCTCTCCCGAAGGAAAATAAAATTCCTATGTCGCGTTCCGAGTATTTCCTCGTGTGTTGATTCGCGGGAATGAGTTCGAGTAATCGGCTATGGAATTTTTCTCAAAAGGGAAACCGATCATGGAAAGAAAATGAAAATATATCTCTCTTTCTATCTATCATTTGTCTCTTTCTACTATCTAACATAACACATTTATTTATATCTGTTTTTTTGTTGTTGTTTTTGTGCTTCTTTTTCTACTTTTTTTTTTTAATAATCACGTAAAAATAAGTTTCGAGCAAGTATCCCACGATGATAACAGCGGGATAAACGTATCAAGACATAGTTACTTTTTGGTGACGATAAAGAATGCTTAGTTGACACAAGGGAGAACGATAATAAACTACTTTAATGGGCACCGAC
The DNA here is from genome assembly GCF_905475345.1 of Vespula vulgaris. Classification (NCBI taxonomy): domain Eukaryota; kingdom Metazoa; phylum Arthropoda; class Insecta; order Hymenoptera; family Vespidae; genus Vespula; species Vespula vulgaris. The sequence continues at coordinate 10,990,381 of NC_066588.1, forward strand.
TTACTACTCCTAGTTGAAGCCTATACTACTGCTCTCCTTTTACCCTAACTCACGAAACGGTAAATCATTCTAATCGAGCGTACAACGTTTATAAACGTCGTCTCGGTATCGTATCGAGACGCGATGATCTTCGGGCTTTCCTCGAAGCAACTGATAAAAATCGAAAACCGTCACTAGACGCGGATAGATGAGTTATAGAGATCTAGGAAGACAAAAAGGTTCGACGAAAGAAAGTAAACAAGTGGTTCGTGATACAGTAGTTCCACTCTTCTTTTTCTATCTTCGTCTATCTATCTATTTCTTTCCTTTTTTTTTTCTTTTTCTTCCATACTCATCTTTTCTTTCTTTTTTGTTTTTTTATTCTTTCATTTCTTTTTTTTTGTTATCTCTTCTCTTCTTTTTTCTAAACGAGTATAATTCCTTGGGGTTAGATTTAATATAAAAGGGAGACCGAGTTATTAGAGTTAATAATTTTCACAAAATATTTCTTCACGGATCGATTATTTCTTAACGATTTTCTTCGAGATTAATGTCATAAGGTGTGTTTCATCGTCGAGAAAAAAAATCACGTATGTACGTTCAATCATATTCGAAACATTAGATGCGTTAGCGGAGCACACGAAAGAGAGAGAAAGAGAGAGAAAGAGAGAGAGAGAGAGATAGAATACTGCTCTGTTTCTCAATATTTTCTTTCTTTTCTTTTTTCCTTCTCTCTTTCTATGGTCTCCCTCAAAAAAAAAAAAAAAACACATTAAACGAAGTCACGGTTCGTGAGTTTTTAAGGGCATTTATGGGCATTCGCCGGTTATTTATGTGTCCGCGCGACAAGTGTCTCAGGGTCGATCTATCGAGAGGGGTTTCGTGTTCTAACTTCGAACTTGGGATCGATAATGGCAGAGGTCGTCGAAAAATGTTCCTTTTCGTAGTGACCTATGTGCCCATTCGAAATTTTATCCGATATATACATATATATAATATACATATATATATATATTTCTTCTATATATATATAAATTTTTTCTATGTATATATTCTATATATATATGTGTGTACATATATATATATATATATATATACATTATTCTATAGTTATTTTACAGTTATTTTTAAAGGGATTAGAACATGAAACATTAAATCATCGACGACTTAACTGCAAAATTTATAAAATTTATTGTTAAAATCTTTTTTTTTCCATTTGAAAATCTAATAAGAGATATTCGTTGATAGTCGGTAGACGAACCGAAGAAAACAAGATCGCGAAGGAGAAGCCACCGGGAAAGTATAATTCCGTTGTCCGTCGTGGTTCTCCGATGAATACGACAGTGATTGCCATCGAGTAGAAAGTATAATTTATTCATTGCGGGACATCGTCCCAGTCCTAAGGATTTTCCTAGCGATTTTACGGATTGATATTCAACCATCGCTACTGCGAGTCCCGGTGGCCGAGCTAGAAATACACGACGATAATGGCACATTGTTTCAATAATTTTATCTCCCCTCTCACCCTCCACCCCCACCAGTATCCAACCAATTCTATCCTCCCTCTACCACCCTCTGCCGCGTCTTCTTCGTTTCCAAATGAAGTTCGTTATATAAATAAACGTACAAATAAAATATAGGAATATTCAAAAAGGAAGAAAGAAAGAAAGAAAGCAAAACAATAAAACAAGAAAAAGAAAGAGAAGGAAAGAAAGAAAGAAAGCAAAAGAACAAGAAAAAGGACAAAGCTAAGAAAGAAAATAATACGTAAAATATTCGTATTAACCTCCTATCGAGTAACGATTCGTTTTTCTCGAAATGAATTCTGAGAAAAATAGAAAATTCCCTTAGAAATTCGTTAATTGACAAACAATTTCTTATGTAGAGAAGGGAGAACGAATTTCGAGATAGGGAAAAATGAAAAACAGAAAGCGGCTCGTTTGCTCATCGACACACTTTGTAACGAGAAAATCTGTTTCACCAGATACAAGCCTGTTTCTATCTATCTCTCTCTCTTTCTCTCTCTCTCTCTCTCTCTCTCTCTCTCTCTTTCTAGCTCTCTCTCTATTCGTGAATATCCGCGTGCGCGCGTAGAACGAGCCTTAATGCGGATTTCGAATGGAGAAGCGCGGATGATAGTGCAGGTGCGGTGTGCGTTCGCGTTTTCCACGTTAGGAAGACGCAAAAGAGCCGAACGCTGTCGAGCGTCATGGCCGGCTTTCGCGAATCCACATTTTGCGAAAGAGCCGAGAGAAACGCGATTTTCCGTGTCTCCTCCTCCTCCCATCCTCCCATCCTCCCTTTCCACCTTTTCACCATTTCGCTTTTGCCCCCTTTTTTCGACATAGTTGGAGGTATATATGTATGTATGTATGTATATACGTATGTACGTATGTATGCATGTATGTACGTATTTATATATATATGTATGTATGTATGTATATATGTATGTATATATGTACATACGTACGTCGACTCCTATTTGTCATCGTCTAACGAAACTCACTAGGAAACACAAAACGTTCTCTTTAATTTTTTATTTTCCTTCCTTTATTTCTCTCCTTCCATTTAAAGCATGCCTTTAGCATTTTCTTTTATTAAATCATCATTTTTTAGTACTTCCTTTAAAGTCTCCACTTCGCTCTATTAGTTTCATCATTCTATTTTCATTCTATCGTCTTTGAAGTGATCTCACGTTTAAAGGTACTCGTTTCCAATTGACTTTTATTGTTATCGTTATTGTTCTTATGTATTTTTATATTTAATTATTTTATTTTACTCGATCTAATCGTATCGTTAAAATACGAAAAGATTTTTGAAAGAATAACGATCTATGTATAAACTTTCGATAAGAGTTGTTACAATTTTTCTAAAACTAATAGAAAGAAAAAAGAAAAAAAAAACAACAAACAAAGAGTATTATCGAACTTAATCGTATCGAAATTACTTCGTTATATCTCATTTATATTAACTATCGCTGACCTAACACCGTAATAATTTCTTTTAAGTAGTAACGATACAATAAATCTCTTGAAAGAGATTGAAAATTCATTAGAACCGTTTCTTTTATTTCGAAACAATAGTCATCGCATGTTTTTATTTTTCCTGTGAGTTCATAAAATATAATACGTTATCGTTGTTATCGAAGATAAGAGAATCACAATAAGGGACGATCGAACGTCGACCGTAGATATTAAAAAGAGCCCATAGAATTTATAATGGAGGACGATCGGTACCGATACGCGCTAATGTTTTCCATTGAATACGATTTTCCTTTACCTTCTTCCTTCCTTTCTTTTTTTCTTTCCTTTTTTCTTTCTTTTTTTCTTTTTTTTTTCCTTCGTTTCTCAAGGCGTTGCATATGCACGAATGCAAATGAAACCGAGACACTTTGTCGTAACGCGCATTAAACGAAAACAAGAACTCGCGCTTCTCCTCATACTCTTTTTTTTTTCTCTCGCTTCTCTTCCTTCCATATTTTTCTTTTTTTGTTCTTTTTTCTTTTCTTTTCTTTTTTTTTTGTTTGCTTCCTTCGTTAAGATCGTCGAGCGTTCGATTGGTGACGATTAACATAAAAAACGTCAAGGAATTCGAGAAGGATGTATTAAACATCCATCGATTTCCGGAGACATTGAGAAAGAAAAATAAAAAGAAAAAAAAATAAAAAGAAAAAGAAATCGAAAAGAAACATTTTCTGAGAATACTTGTTCGAAGAGGACAAAAAATTGTTTCGAGATAATTAATGAAATAAATTCTTTTTTTTCTTTTCTCTCTCTCTCTCTCTCTCTCTCTCTCTGTCTCTCTTTTTCTTTTTTTTTTTTAAACTTAGATAATCTCCCTATTCATTTATAAAACAAAAAATTGTTCCCCATTGAACTTTAACTTTTATCTTAACTTTAATCATAAGTTTAATCTTTGATCTTTGAATTTTTATTTTTAAATTTGAATATATTCTTTTACTTTTTGCCTCTCTCTTCTCTTTTCTTTTCTGTTTATCCCTCTCTCTTTTCTCTCTCTCTCTCTCTCCCTCTCTTTCTTTTACATTTTTCTTAAAACTTAAATAATCTCCCTATTAATTTACAAAACAAAAAATTTTCCCAATCGAACTTAAACTTTTATCTTAACTTTAATCGTAAGTTCAATCTTTAATCTCTGAATTTTTATTTTTAAATTTGAATATATTCTTTTAGTTTTTGCCTCTCTCTCTCTCTCTCTCTTTCTTCTTTTTCGGTCTCTTTCTCTCCTTACTTAAAAGATCACAATAAAGCAACATATTCTCTCTCTCTCTCTCTTTCTATCAAAGACTTTCAAGAGAGAAAGAGATAGAGTGTATCAACGACGTCGAGACGAGGTAATCCGTTACAAAGTACTCGTTCGGCTTTTAATAATGCACTTGCACGCACGAGAGGAAGCCTCGAACGCGAGTCGATCGCTCGGGAATGGCTTCGAATGGTTTTCAGTACTCCTACATTCTCCCTCTCTCTCCCACCCCCTCTCTCTCTCTCTCTCTCTTGCACACGTTCATCACCGTAGCAACGAGAACGCGTTCGTGAAAGGAGGGTGTGGGTCGGTCGAGTATTATGGCAGGATATCGCTATGGGATCCCATAGTACGATGATACTACGTGCTACCTCTGAAGTGGCTCGGTCTCGTTGTCGTGAGGCGACCAAGCGAGTTCCAACAAACTCACTTCGAACTTAACGCCCCGCGCTAAACGACCGAGGAACGCAAAGCCATGCCCGAAGCGAAGGCGTTCGTCCTTCGGGGATGTGGTTCAGGGGTGTAATGTTGAGAAGGGTGCTTTTCGTAACACAGAGAGAGAGAGAGAGAAAGAGAGAGAGAGAGAAATTGTGGATGGAGAAAACGAAGAAGGATTCTCTCACTCTATCTCTCTCTATCTTTCTCTTTATCTCTCTCTATCTTTCTCACTCCTCTTTCCAACGCAGCACATTGATGAAAAGCAACCGACCGAGCCGGATTAATTCTGCCGGATTAGCGGCTTTACCACGAATTAGGCGTCGGTTACCGGCCTAATAAAATCGTCGAGGTGTGCACCACCGGCCTCGTGCTGATGGAATTTCCATGAATCTTCGAAACTCTTACTCTTTACACGTTTCCCTTAAGAAATATTAACTTGTGATAAATCGAGTGAACTAAGAAATTGTTTCTATTATACATAGACTCACACTCATACACGAACAAGCACTGTTTATTTTTGTTTGGATCTGTTTCAAACGTTTTGATCAGAGAATACTACTGTATCAAAATAAATATTATTTGATATAAATAAAATCTACGATATGAACGTATCGAAGAGAGTATCAACAAACATCGATTATTAACAATTACAAAATCTTATTGCACGTTTAAATCTTAATGCACACGAAGATATGAAGAAACGTTTAGGAAAAGGAATTATTAAAAGAGAGGTTCAATCAAAATAAATCGATTTATCGCGTCATGAAAATCCTGCTTGTATAAAAGAGCCTGTGATAATAAACTTAGGTACTTACTTTGAACTTATAACGTGAACGGAGTGCGCGAAAGTGTATTTACGAATCGTATGTCTCGTACGAGTGACTGCGTGTATGTATTTGTGTGAAAAAGAGAAAGAGAGAGAATGAAGAAGGGAAAGAGAAAAAGAGATCGAGAGAGAGAGAGAGAGAGAGAGAGAGAGAGAGAGAGAGAGAGAGAGAGAGAGAGAGAGAAAATTCGCTGTAAGAGTGGGGGTCGAACAGTTCGTCATTGTCGTAGGAGGGGTAAAGGAGGGGAAGTGGTATATTGAGGGAAGCATCCAACCGGAGGCGGATTAATTCAGCCAGATTAACGCCTTTGCCGAACGACCGTACGACTCGCATAACGTTGGCTAATGAAAGAAAGTCGATAAGGATATCCCCTAAAAATCTGCTTCAGTCGATTCCCTTCGGATCGTTGCCTTTCGATCGCATTATACCGACAAATACGATTAATCTCTTCGGAAGTTTGAATCGATCGATAGATACATTAAACATCAATCGCTTTGAATTATAAACGATTTTTTCTTTTTTTTCGTTTTCCTTTCTTCTTTTTTGCTTCTATTTCGATGGAGAATTGAAAATATACAAAGTGCCTTCTTCAACCGGATCGTTCGAAATATATTAATATTTATACGTCTATTCTTCGGATCGTATAAAAAATGATATTTTAAGAATGACACTTCTCGTGCACGTTAGATCGATCTTTCGTAACGACGGTTTTCGTGACAACTAGAAAAATAGAATCGTATCTTATTTACGTATGTATTCGTATTTCACGGATAATCTTTAATGGTTGATCATTTGATACGAACTGTATCGACGTAACAAATAGAACGAATAACGGAATGAACGAATGTGATGGATGATAAAACAAAACAAAAAAAAGAAAGAAAAAAGAAAGAGAAAAGAAAAAGAAATTAAGGACGAAGTAAAAAAAGAAGACAGGAGACTTTAACACGATGAGACTATGTAACAATAAAGAAACACAGCCGAGGACAGTATAATAAGATCGAGATCGGTATCGATGGAGTCGACACCACCATGACGAGGTAATCGAAAGAAAAAGAAGATTGTCAAAGAAACCCATTCCTTTCTCCAATCGATTCCTCTCCTCTGCGTGACATTACGTGGATCAGGCGAGAGCTCCGAAAGGGAAGTTTTGGCCTTCTTTGAAGGTAAAGAACTCGAAGAAGAAATGCTCCGTCCAATTTTCCAGTCAATACCTTCCAACGTGCTGACTCTATTAGCCTGATTTTTGGTTGGCTCGAAAAACGAGACGATTTCTCGCACGCACAATTTATCTCTCTGTCTCTGTCTCTCTTTCTCTGTTACTCTTCGCGTTCTTGCCACAGTGGTAACACGTCGAGGGTGAGTGAAAGAGGAGGACCAGGGGGTTGAATGTGGACTGAAGAGAGAAAGAGAGAGAAGGAGAGGGAGAGATAGAGATAGAGATAGACTACGCCTCGTTTTTCATTTCTTTCCGCGAGCACAACGGACAAAGGCCATTGTGGAGTATCCCATTGTGGAGGATTAACGTATGCACACGCACACAGATACATAGATACACTGAGAGAACGAGCAAGCGAGCGAAAGAGAGAGAAAGAGAGAGAGAGAGAGAGAGAGAGAGAGAGAGAGAGAGAGAGAGAGAGAGAAAGAAACAGTCGGGCTTGCACGGCTCCTCATCGCTTTCGCTTTGGCTTTGGCTTCGCTCGTTCGGAGCTCACGCACGCATCCGACCGTCGAGGAATCCGAGCTGACCCCCCGGGTGACACGTTGCATATTTATACCAGGAAACGATCGGTCGTCACTCCACAACGACGACGACGACGACGACGACGACGACGACGACGACGACGACGACGACGAAGACGACGAAGACGGTTACTCCTCGTGCCGATATATCTGCTCGGTGGAAATGAAGATGGCCGACTCGTACGATCATCTTTCTCTTTCTAACACAAATACATACATATAGAAATATATGTGCGTATGTGTATGTGTGTGTACGTGTGTTTGTGTGTGGAGAGAGACAGAAGAACTCATGGTCTCATCTTCTACCTCTATGTTACACGTACTTACTTACCTACCTCTTCTACCTACATTTATTTAATATATGCATCACACCGATGTAAAGCCTCGTCGTTCTGGTATCGACGAACGACGATGACGATGTCGTTTCGTTTCGGGAAAGTCGATGACCAGCTGTGTGTTCGTGGTTCTTAACGGTCCCTTCGACGTCCATGTATATTATATTATAGTACCTATATAGGTGTACCTTCTTCGTCCTTCTTCCTTTTTCTCTCTTATTTTCTTTAAACAACTCGGTTGAGAAAGGTATAGAAAAAAGAAAGAGAAAGAGAGAGACAGAGAGAAAGAGATAGATAGATAGATAGATAGATAGATAGATAGATAGATAGAAAGAGAGAGAATATCTCGGAAGAATCGCGATCTTGAACCTGGAAGAATATGTCCGCTTAACGGAGTACACGGTAACAAGAGCCACGAATGCGATCCTTGACACCATGCTTGCGGCTTGTCTCGCGCTATCAATGACGCTCAGCAACGCGGAAGCCATTAGCCATATGGCATATGCCGAGCTGTACCGTCTATCCGTCTATCCGTTCCTTCGTTCGTTCCTTCGTTCGTTCCTTCGTTCGTTCCTTCCTTCCTACGACGCGTGATGGCCGCGTTCGTTTCTTCACTCCTCAGGAATCTTTTAACGAAGCGAGGTAAGAAAGAAGAAACAAGCTTCTATGTGTATGTCTATGTTTGTCTGTGTAAGCTGGAGAAATAGAGAGAGAGAGAGAGAGAGAGAGAGAGAGAGAGAGAGAGAAAGAATCTTTCGCTATCCTGCCTTTCACGCCGTTTTCCAAAGATAAACCCGGCTTGAGCTCGGCTTTATTCTTCTTCTTCTTCTTCTTCTTCTTCTTCTTGTTCTTCTTGTTTTTTTTCTTTTTCTTCATTTTCTTTTTCTTCATATTTTACAGTCTCGCACCTCGCCAAGATTTACATCGGCGCAGTATATTCGCGAGTGCCGTAATAATTTTCAATGAACGAACGATGGACCGAAGTCAGCTCGTCGGCGACTTAATTGATTTCCGACGAGCCAATGATTCTCTCAAACCTTCGAAGATCCGAATGATCATCCTTCGATAATTCCTTTCTAATTGAATTGTAATAATTTACATGAGTTTTTATTTTTCCTTTTTTTTTTCTTCCTTTTTTTGTAATTTAATTTCGGAGATTAAATATATCTTAAATTGTTACTTATCTCTTTCTTTCTCTCTCTCTCTTTCTCTCTTTATATACACATATATATATATATATATATATATATATATATCTTAGTACATTATTATTATTTTGTATATGTACTCATGTAAATAATAATTAATATAACGTATTTGTAAACAAACTATTACAAAAAATACTAAAAAAAAAATAATGATAAAACATTTCGCAGCATTCTGTCGGATTAACAAAAAGTACTTATCGACATTTATATAACACTCCAACGATTTAGTCGTAACGCGGAACGAATAAAAAAATTTCATACTTTTAATTTACATAAATAGTCATAATTCTCGAGAAAAGTAACCGATTATCTAATTAACTTTAGCTTCATCAAAGTGACATCGTCCTCGTATCCAATCCTTTCGCTTTTATCTCACCGCGAGGGTATCTCCGTTCGGAGAGCAACTTTGAAAGAAAGTAAAATTATGTACTACAGGATGAAAGGCTTGCGTTATCCCCAGCCTTGGAGACAGAGAGGTAGAAAGAGACAAAGACAGAGATAGAGAGAAGGATAGAGAGAGAGAAACAGAAAGATAGAGAAAGAAAAAGAGAGAAAGAGAGAGAGAGAGAGAGAGAGAGAGAGAAAGAGAGAGAAAGAGAGAGAAAGAAAGAGAGAGGGAGAGAGAGATAGATAGAGAAAATACGCAAGAGGAAAGCCCAACGTCAAGTAGCACGGATGGATTAATCCTCTGGCATTAATCCGCGTCCCAATTAATTATCTCCCCACGACACCAAGGCCTCCCCTAATTAGGTGTGTCCGTCGCTCTCGCACTCCGGTGTCGAAATCTTGCACCGTCGTCGTCGTAGTCGTCGTAGTCGTCGTCGTAGTCATAGTCCTCGTCGTCATCCTTGTCGGCAGTTTGCCAATTTGTAAACTCGAAACCAGGAAAACAAGGATGCTACATTTATAATAGTACGGTTTCATCGAGATTCTCTTCCTTAGCATACGTAATGGATTAGATCACGAATGTTTTGATGACTTCTTCTTGTTCTTTTTCCTTTTCTTCTTTTTTTCTTTATCTATCTATCTATCTATCTATCTATCTATCTATCTATCTATCTATCTATCTATTTCTTTTTTTTTGTAAATCTTTTCCATCAACAACAAGTATCTTTCTTTTCTCTCGTCAACGTACGTAATGAATTAGTCTATCCTTCTCTTCTTTCTACCATCCCTTTTCTTTTTTTCTTTTTGTATTCTTATCCTTTTCTTTCCTTTTGTTTCCTTTTCTTTTTTGAATCCTATCAGAGGAACGATTCAATGGGTTATTGCTTTCAATTTTTCCGAGTCGTTCGTTCTTACTCTCTACCATTGGCACCAAGATACCTACCTCTTGTACATTCCTCCTCCCACTTCTATCGTATCTCGGGCCTCTTCAAAGTGTAACGCCAATTATTATTCCACGGCACGAGATTACGATCTTATTACACGCATCGTAACGCCTCTCACTTTGTATTCAGCGTGTCGAGATTGCGGCCTGCCGAGAATGATCGCCGATTTTTATCGGTCACTCTTAATGCCGTATTTCTCATTGGGATTCGATCTTTCTTGCTGAGAAAATAATAAGAAGGAATCGTTCGAATCAGAACGAATTTCTCTTTTTATTTTTTCTTTTTTCTTTCTTCCTTTCTTTCTTTTTCTTTTTTTTTTTCTACGCGTGCAACTATGAATACGACGTTAACGATCACGTAAGCGAAGTAAGTTTCCGCTTTAGGACGAATTTAAAGATTTACTTTTGCAGATACGCTTTCTTCGTGAACGCCCTTTGAGATACGACGAGACCCTTTTCTCCCTTCCTCTTTCTCTCTCTCTCCTTCTCTCTCTTGTCTATCTCTATCTTTCTCTCTCATTCTCTTTGAACAGGATCGAATTCATTCGCCTGGCTCCGTGTGCACGGCTCGTACATCAACCTGTCATAATTAATAGCGCCTTTTTGTGCCCGGACTTCTACCACCCCTTCTATCTTGATACTTTGTCTTAGGAACGGCGCAACGTACTAGAAGGGCTATTTATACTATTGTACTATCGGAACTGTGCGAGAGTCACGTCCGACACACGTTGAGAATCGTTGAAATTTACTCGATGATTTTCTTCTTATTTCCCTTTCTCTTTCTTTCGTCGGACGAACGATCGAACGAATTCGTAAGAAATCCTTCGATCGATTTTAGAAAAAAAAAACAAAAACAAAAACAAAAATAAGAAAAAAAGGAGCAAAATATTAATAAAATGATTTATCTCAACATCGATGAGATCTTTAAAGATCTTTAAAGATCTTTAAGAATTTCCTATCCATTGATCATTAACAGCCATCTTTTATATCCTCTTAGATATATTCGAGAGATCGTACCATAGAAAATCTCAGGAACTCGTGGATAATATAAGCAGTCCCATTGTAACGTCTCGCATCGTAAAAACTCAATAAAGTCTATCTGTATCTCTCCGTCTCTGTCTTTCTCCCTTCGTTTGTTAAGATCGTCGAAGTAACCTTTTCTCCGATTTTCAGGCACTACCACCATCATCATCACCACCACTATCACCAGTAGCAGCAACCAACAACAGCAGTAGCAGGATCGCTATCAGCATCGTGAATCGGCCGTCGTCATCGTGCTCTTTTGTCTATCTCATTCTCTCATTCTATCTTTTTTCCTTCTCTTAACACAGCGTACTTGTATTTATGGTAATTCAGTCGATGCGTTTTATCGACAATGGCAGAACGTACCGCAAGTATTAAAAGCCTCCTCTGTCAACCCTTTCTTCGAGCCCTCGCTCTTGGGGGATGCACCCTATCATCGGTAACTCTCTCTCTCTCTCTCTCTCTTTTTCTCTCTCTGTCTCTCTTTCTTTCTTTCTCGTTCCATCCCTCCCGAGGGAAAGTATCGACTCCTGTCTCCCCTCTCCCTCCCTCTCCCTCTCTAACTCTTCTCTCTCATCCTACTCACGGATCTCAATCGCTCGCAAAAAATCTCATTTATCCATTGTGTTCCGTGTTACTCGATGGGTAGAGAAATGAGAAAGAGAGAGATAGAGCAATCGTAGAAGTAACCACGTGTACCTACACACACGTATATACTTATGTATCGTACATAAATATATATATATATATATATACATATACACAGAGCTTCCGTCATCCAATTCGTCCATGCTTTTGGCTCGTGCTGGTTATGCACTCGCTCTATGTTGTAAGACGTGTTTATTAAGACTCTTCCCTTCTTTTTCCTTTTATTCCTTTCTTTTTCTCTTCTCCTTCTATTCTTCTTCTTTTCTTTTCTCTTTTTTTTCCTTCTCAACAACGAGGGATCAAAGGTCTAAGGGAATAATGTCGCTCGTAGATGAAGCTGGGGTCCACATTCGGGGTCCAAAAGATGACTTGTATGTTTTGAGAAGACCCGGAAGGTGTCTTCAACGGTACCACAAAGATTTCGTTTTATGTTCCTTTTTTTTTCTTTTTTCTTTTTTCTTTTCTTTTTTTCTTCTTTCTTTCCTTTTTATTTTTTTCGTCTCTTTTCTTTTCTCTCGAAAAAAGGATCTTACATTTGTAGCTTCACGCTCACCTAAGAGATACATAGCGCTAGCGATATTATCATAGAACGTGATTTCGATGCTAGATCGTAAGCTTTATCTGTCTCTTTTTATTCTTCTCTCTCTCTCTCTCTCTCTTTCTCTCACTCTCACATACATACACATACACAAACTCGGAACTCTAATCTCTTTAACTCGACCATCGCAACCCCCTTTCGCTCGGGTTAATGTTTATGGCCGAACAATGGCAAGCCGATCGGATTGTCGCTTACAAGAGCGTGCCAATGTGTCCCGTTGGATTTAATTAAATTAACCATTAACGTTTACGATTGGAATGGACTCCATTTTCTTTTTCTTTTCATTCTGTTTTTTTTCTATTTTTTCCAGTTTTGTTTTTCCTTTCTTTTCTGTTTTCTTCTTTTCATTTATTGATCGATGCGATCGATGATCCAAAGCCATCGACTATCGCCCGTATTTCAACGTGTCACGCGATTAAATTAGTTATTTGATTGTTAATCGAATTCATTTCTTCGACATGATATTCATACGTACACGTACATGGGTGCGTTGTGTCATTTCGTCATTCGCAATGACAGGATAGCGACGTGAATTACTTTATGTCATAATGAGACGATGTAATTAAAAGAAAAAAAGAAAAAAATAAAATAAATAAAAGGAAAATGATAAAAATTCTTGTGATAATATGAAAATATTTTAGGAATAGAGTTTCGAGTCTATACTCGAATTATATATACAACGAATTAATTAACTTTTGACAAATGATCAAATAAAATGCATGAAGCTATCAAATTTTTAATATTGCAATCGATGCGAAGATTTATATTAAATCGAAAATATAACGTGTTGTATATACTCTTTTCTAAATATTATTATCCGATAGAAATTAAATAACATCGATATATTAAATTATTTTTATTTTTTAATAATATAATAAATTAATCTCTTAAAACATATGTATATATAATATAATAATAATATATATATATGTATATATACATAATAATAAATTAATCTTTTAAAACATATATATATATACACATACATACAAGCATACATACATACATATATATATATATATATATATATATATATATATATAATGTATCATAATGTGGGTATTAAAGAATCCAAAAAAGAACGTCGGAAAAGGCCGCCATTATGGAACACGTAACCGAACGAAATATCGACGATATTGTACGAGCGGTATCGCGTGAGTAATGCCTATTGTCGATGTTACGTTGCTCGTAAGTACGCGCGGGAGAGCACGCCGAAAGGGCTACGAAGAGAAAGATATATATATATATATATATATATATATATATATATATATATATACACACACACATATATATACACATACACACATTATAAAGAGAGAAAGAGAGAGAGAGAGATACAGACAGAATGAGAGAGAGAGAGAGAGAGAGAGAGAGATAGATAAAGAGAGAATGAAAGAGAGTGAGAGAGATAGAGAAGAAGAGAGTTTTAGCACGGGGTGCAAGCCTCGAAAGCTTCTTCGTCGATGCGTACGAAGGGTGGTAAGGGGTGTAGGCGGCTCGAGAACGGCAGAGATGCGAATGAACGGATTAAGGGATGATCCTTTGCCGTTGGCGGGTGAGAGACGAGGAAAGGGGAAGTGAAAGAGGTACAACGACGAGCCCTCTGTCGTCGACGCTAACAGGATTGACGATTAACGTGTGGGTGCTTAGTATGTAACCGTTTTCGCTGTTGCACCGCCGGAAAACTCGTATATTTTGTACCGGAAAAGGGAGAAAGAGAAGGAGGGAGAGAGAAAGAGAGAAAGAGAGAGAGAGACAGAATATGTTTGTTGGAGTTAAGGCAATACACTTTAAACGTATATAAAATTATCTTATTATCGTTGAATCACGAAGTAAAAGTGAAAATAATCATTTTGTCAATAATGATACTAATTAAATGATAATATCTCTGTGTGTGTGTAGAGTGATTTGGTAACAATCATGGCATTGAATATTTCTAAAATTAGAAGATGTAAAGGAAAGTTTATTTATTTTCATTTTATAGTTTGTTTGTTTTTTTTTTTTAATTTAAACAGCACGAATAAGAGAGAAAGAGAGAAGAGAGAGAGAGAGAGAGAGAGAGAGAGAGAACGAGAGAGGGGAGAAGAAAAAAATTATAATAAAATAAGAAATTTATAGGTTCATATTGTAAGAATCTATTGCAATTAATTATTAATAGTTTTGATTGTGTTATCTAATATTAATTAAAATAAAATAAGTATATTGTTCGTTAGTATACCTTACATGACAATGAAAGTTAAAATGAAAATTAAAAGAGAATATGATTAGAATTGTAACAATAAGGCTTATCTTTAGACTTAAAAAGTAATACGATGTTCAATGTAATACAATTTGACTGCAACTGACACATGAACAAAATAAAAAGAAAAGAGTGTAAAAAGAAGAAAAATATAATAATATAAATTTCAACGTAGTAATCTATGAATTAGATAGATATGTTTGTATATATATAATTGTGTGTGTGTAAATATATATGTAGATATATATATGTGTGTATATATATATGTGTGTATATATATATATATGTGTATATATATATATATATATATGAGACGTCTTTATTGAATTTAGTGTGTAGATTTACTGCGATTTAGCGTTAAATATAATATTAGATTTATTTCAATAAATATCAATATATATATATTATTAAAATATAATATATTAATTTATTTAACTTTTTATTTAATGTAAAGAAATATACATGCTTATTTAATAAACAAATACACATTTTAGTTGATTAATTTAATAGATTTAAATATTCTATATATTTATAAATAATTTATACAAATAGAATACTGATAATAAAGAGATTAAAAGTTAATAAGAAATTATAATTTCTATATTAAATTTTCAAGAGATATTTGCTTTTAAAATTTATTAACCTAAATTTTATTAAAGCAATTGTAAATGACAAAGTATATAAAGTATATGAAAGAATAAATTAGACTTATCTAAATAAATGGAGATTTAGTAGATTGATCTCTCCGTCATATTTAAATGTACATATTAAAAAGGATAAAAATAATATTTAGAAAATTATTTGTATTACTAGATTAAGTTTTGATATATTTCCTTTTAAATATATCAAAACATGTAATATAAATAAGATTTTTATACACTCATATACACTTACCGACAAAAATTAAAAAACAAAGTAATCGTTCGTCCATATTTATATATTCTTTATCTTCCAAAATATATAGATTGAAACTAAATATAGCATAATGAGATAATATTTCATACATCATGCTATCTCATTATGCTATTTTTAATTTCAACCTATCTATTTCGAAAGATAAAGAATATTGTATAAAAATGGGCGAACGATTACTTTGTTTTTTATCTTTTGTCAGTAAATATTTTAACTTTTTTTAATAAAATTATATATATTAATAATTATAATAATTATTCATAAATTAACATAATTCATTTTTAATAACTATATATAAATATATATATATATATATGAAAATAGGATAAACGAAGAATAAAAACTAAACACGATGGATATAAAATTAAAACGAAATGGAGATAAAAAAAAAAAGAAAAGACATCTGCAAGAAAATGCATTAAGACGTTTTTCTATGTCTATTCTCTTTGAGTATCTGTTCCCCTTTCTCCGTTTAGAATATCCTTCTTCCATCCAACCATTGTCTTCCTTACGGGCGATTTTGGTTGGTCTACGAGGCATCCCGCTGATTAATGCTTATGTAATTCATTGCGCGCTAGAGACGTTGGAGGTATAATCTGGGCTCACCTTCTCTCTCTCTCTCTCTCTCTCTCTCTCTCTCTCTCTCTCTCTCTCTCTCTCTCTATCTATCTATCTCTCTATCTCTCTTTTTCTTCTTCCTTCAACAGTATCGGTTACCACGGACAGGTATGCACAGAAGGACGTACCCCACCACGGGAGTTTTGTTTCTCACGCAACGAACAAGGGGCACCTTCCTCCATTGTTTGCACATAGCACCGAGTAATTACCTTTCGGGATATCGTCGCCGTTGTCGTCGATATAGCGTATAAGAAAGGATAACTATATAAACCCTCAACACAAACCCTTTTCTCTCAACCTTTCATTGAACGTCCACGTGTCTCCATTGATTCACTACTGTCTTTTGATATACGAAGAAGAAGTTGAAGAATCGGTAACCGATTTACAAAAACAAATTATTCGATAACAAACATTGTGTAACTCGTTCGATAGCAAATGATAGAGAAAAAGAGTAATTACCTTTTGGAATATCGTCGCCATTATCGATATAGAGTATAAGAAAGGGTAACTATATACACCCTCAACACAAACCCTTTTCTCTCAACCTTTCATTGAACGTCCACGTGTCTCCATTGATTCACTACTGTCTTTTGATATACGAAGAAAAAGTTGAAGAATCGGTAACCGATTTACAAAAACAAATTATTCGATAACAAACATTGTGTAACTCGTTCGATAGCAAATGATAGAGAAAAAGAGTAATTACCTTCTGGAATATCGTCGCCATTATCGATATAGAGTATAAGAAAGGGTAACTATATACACCCTCAACACAAACCCTTTTCTCTCAACCTTTCATTGAACGTCCACGTGTCTCCATTGATTCACTACTGTCTTTTGATATACGAAGAAAAAGTTGAAGAATCGGTAACCGATTTACAAAAACAAATTATTCGATAACAAACATTGTGTAACTCGTTCGATAGCAAATGATAGAGAAAAAGAGTAATTACCTTCTGGAATATCGTCGCCATTATCGATATAGAGTATAAGAAAGGGTAACTATATACACCCTCAACACAAACCCTTTTCTCTCAACCTTTCATTGAACGTCCACGTGTCTCCATTGATTCACTACTGTCTTTTGATATACGAAGAAGAAGTTGAAGAATCGGTAACCGATTTACAAAAACAAATTATTCGATAACAAACATTGTGTAACTCGTTTGATAGCAAAAGATAAATAAAAAGTGTGATTACCTTTCGTCCACGTATCTCCATTGACTCACTACTGTCTTTTGATATACGAAGAAAAAGTTGAAGAATCGGTAACCAATATAAAAAAAAATAATTCGATAACAAACATTGTGTAACTCGTTTGATAGCAAAAGATAAAGAAAAAGTGTGATTACCTTTCGTCCACGTATCTCCATTGACTCACTACTGTCTTTTGATATACAAAGAAGAAGTTGAAGAATCGGTAACCAATATAAAAAAAAATAATTCGATAACAAACATTGTGTAACTCGTTCGATAGCAAAAGATAGAGAAAAAAAGAGAAAGAGATAAAGAGACAGAAGGATAGAGAGAGAGAGAGAGAGAGAGAGAGAGAGAGAGAGAGAGAGAAAGAGAAAGAGAGAGAGAGACAGAATTGGATGGGCAGCTACGTTGCCCATTCACTCTAGGCACTACACGGCCTTTCACGGATATCAAGTTGCCCATTAGCGACTAGAGAGTCTGTCCGGTAATTACGGCTTAATTAATCCTCCGGGCTTCTTGCCCGGGCCGACTGATTAACGCGCATCACTCTCAAAGGAGGAGACCGGCACTATGATGACCTTCCGTACCGAAAAGCCGCTACCGTGACCCTTGTACTTACTTACGATTCTATCTCTTTCTCTCTTTCTCTCTCTTTGCTCTTCAAATATTTTCATCTTTGTTTTTCTAAGGATCAAACGATTTCAACAAGTTCGCATTTCTGATTTGTATTTGATATTCTTCTTTCTTCAATCGAAGAAGAAGATTGAAATGAATGTGATATCACGTTAATCGTTATCGTTAATATTAACGTCAATATTTAAACGATACCGTTACTATTCCTAACAATAATATCCAATCATCTATATATATCTTGCGTTATCTTTATTATTGTAAAGAACGGATCAATTGTCTCTCTATTGCAAACATCGAGATCGAGTAATAGCTATGAAATTAAGAACAGAGGCTCGTATGATTTTGAAAAAGCATACTCGTAAGATCCTCAGATGATAATAGCAAATGATTCATTTCAAAATTTCTGATATTTTTGTTAATTTAGAGATACTTTGCGTTTTTGTGATATACTTTGACACTTTGAGAGAAAACTTTTCTATTTTGAAATAGAAAGAGAAATAGAAATAGATAGAGATACGGAAAGAGAGAGAAAGAGAGAGAGAGAGAGAGAGAGAGAGAGAGAGAGAGAGAGAGACAAAGACACAGAAAGAGAGAGAAAACGCTAGGTACAGGTGATACAGGTAGATGACAAACAACTGTATCCGTTTACGATCTTCCGGATGGGGAGACCTTTTCCAAGAGCACGACCCGTCCGATTAAAAGATTCATGGAGCAGAAAAACAGTCTCGCGCACGTTGCTCAGCTCTTTCATCTTTGCTTTTGGCTAAGCAGAGAAAAGGGTGAGTGAGAAATTTTTTCTTTTTTTTCCGAAGGAGGGGATTTTAGGAAAGTTCGAGTGTCGTCACCATTGTAGGGTCTAATTATGAAATACTGCACGAAAAGAAAAGTCATCTGAAAGTTTGAAGAGTCATTGATGCAATTCTTAAGGTATGTGATCTTTCGAGAAGCTGTGTATGTATATAAGTAAGTAAGTAAGTAAGTAAGTAAGTAAATAAGTATTTATTTACGTGGAAGGTTACGACGAAATCATTCGACGAAAAAATACTTCGTGAAAATGAGAGATGAGATAAATTGTAATCTTAGAACGGAAGTCTGCATGGCATTGCGATAATCGAGAATTAAAGTGAAGTCAACACTAAGCCGAAATACGATCGAATTGCGATCGTATCGAGACGACACTTTCGTAATCAAAATGATCCGTTTCAAAGTGTTCGTTCTTGAACATAGCGATCATTAAAAACTGTTAACCGAGAAGATCTTCGATAAGCTAACGTGGATGTACGAACAATGTAATTATTTCGAAAGAAAATTCTACGATTGAATTCGTAGAAAATAATATCGTAATGTAAGAAAGTTCTTTTTAATAAGAACAGAACGAACAAATGATCGATTTAATCTTGTTTTCAAGAGAAAAATAATCTTAAATTCTCATGACGTTGTTCGATTGATCAATTAAATTACGAGAGTACCTAATCATGGAACGTTGTACAAGGAAACTTTTTAATAATATCGAAAAAAAGAAGAAAAGGGGAAAATAGAGAAAAAAGAAGAATATAAGAAAATCTTCTATCTTTCTTCAAGATCTTCAAAGGATTACTAAAAAGATTAAAATTAAAGAGATCTTTAACGAAAACATAAAAATTCATAGATCGTGTAAATAAATCATCTACAATGAACGATAATCTATCCTTTTTCGTTTCTTTTCTATATTTACAAAATATAAGGCATATAACGATTCTTAGATGGTAGAACGAGGTTAAAGACTCATCGATTGTCCGAAGTGTATCTATCCTTTCAAGATCAATTGTTCGAAAGAAGATAGATAGGTAGATAGACGGATAGATGAATGAATGGATGGATGGATGGATGGATGGATGGATGGATGGATGGATGGATGGATGGATAGAAAGAGAGAGAGAGAGAGAGAGACGAAAGAAGAAGAAGAAAAAAAAATAAAAAGAAAAAAAAAGAAAAAGAAGAAGAAAAAGAAGAGAAAGAGGAAGAAGAGGTTAAAGAAGAGAAAGAAGAGGACGAAGAAGAAGGCTCGATCTCGCGGAAGGGGCATTAGCGTCAATCTCTCGACTGATCGTTAATACTTCTCGGTGGAAGTTCGCACATGCCCTTTATCGCGATGCGGCTTCTACCAATCGATAGAATGGCGGACCTCGAGCTTTTGAAGAGGAAGAAGAAGAAGAAGAAGAAGAAGAAGACGAAGAAGAAGACGAAGAAGAAGAAGAAGACTAAAAAAAAAAAACAAAAAAATAAGAAGACGAGGCAACGCTCATCATACGTACATCGAGTTCCGAGCGTTAACGAGTAACGCAAGAGTTCGAAGAGAACGAACCGATGTGCGAGAGTTAATGACGATAGCTGAGAGCCAACAGCCCAGAGCTCAGACTCGAAGAGCCCAAGAGCCAAGACGAGGGCCTGAGTTTTGCATCGAGTTGCTTCTTAGTGTGTCCCGCACACCATGGAAGGCGGAATTTAATCCAGATGCAAATTACAGTGCCCCGGCGAACGTCGTTCTCGTGCGAACAAGACGAGGAAGGGATATTCAGGAGATAAACGCCGGTAAAGGCGTCCGCCTAACGATCGAGCCCAATGACTAATGGCGATTTATCGTTGAATCGTAACGCATCGGGACTTCGACTACTCTTCGACCTTGAAAGTCATCTCGAAGGGTCGAGGGCGATCAGTCCGATGCTGTCGATCTTCCGACGGTCGAATCATTATTTTCGCTCGAGGCCTGATCGTTGCCGCTAAATTTGCGTGATACTCGTTTCTCTCGCGTGGGATCTAAAGAGAACCAGAGAGAACGAGAGAGAGAGAGAGAGAGAGAGAGAGAGAGAGAGAGAGAGAGAGAGAGAGAGAAAAGAACGTTGAATTCGAACCCGGTGGCTGCTGCTTTTGGGAGAGCGTACAACCGAGAAACCGAGGAATGGGTTTTTAATCAGTGTATCCTCGACAATGGAAACCCCAGGGGGCGCCGGGCGGAACCCTTACGTAATACCTTTCTTTCCTTTCTGCCTTCGTGCATAGGTGCCCCCTATCACCCTTCCTCCGTTTCTTTTTTCTCTTTTTTTTCTTTTTTTCTTTTCTCTTTTTATTTCTTTCTCCTACCACCAAGCGGCATTACAAATTTTTCTTATCCTCATTGGTCCTACGTACGTGTTACGTTATAAAAATTCTTAAGATTATGTATGTTTATGTGTATCATATTTATTATTTATTACATTATTGTATTAAATAATATAGATTCTTTATGAAACGTTGGAAATGATTCAATTCTTATGATTACATAATTATCGACAGTGCAACATTCCTATAATCTAACAATTCTTAAGTAATAAAATTCAATATAATAATCATATACATTGAAAAATCATTTACTACTCTAGAAAATAATACGCTTTGTCAATCAATACGATATGAAATGTTATCAAAGAGAAAAATTGTAATATAAATATTTTGTGAATATATTTGATATTAAACAAACTAGCCTCTTTTACCTTTGAAATCATTCGTAACTAAACTTTGAAGATTTCAATAAAAGGAACAAGATACTAAGTTCATATACGGAAACACGGACCAAAGGGGATTTAACTCGACACAAAGAGAGAGAGAGAGAGGGACAAAAATAGAAAGAGATAGACAGATAGATAGAGAGAAGAAGAGAGAGAAAGAGAGAAAGAGAAAGAGAGAAAGAGAAAGAGAGAGAGAGAAGAGGGTGTTGGCAGGGTGGGTAATTACCGAGACGCAGTCGTGGTGACGCGCCGGTAGTGGTTGAAAGTGAAACTACGGACGTGCAATCAGTGGCGGCCATATGTCAGACGGGCCAACATTAGCGCGTATATTCGCGTCAATCGAGGGGAAACGTGTCTCGTTCCCTTTCGTCTCCACTACTACCACTACCACTAGCACCATCATCAGCACGATCACCACCACCACCGTCAGCTTCACCACCACCATAACCACCCTCTGTACTCGCCCACTCGAGAGTCTCTCTGATTTCTTCTTCGTCTCCTAACGCGTGCTCCGAGTACGGTTCGTATCATGAGACCCGCCAGATGAATTACTTAATGAGCTCTGGGATCGAGGGATTTTGCTTTTGAAATGAGACGGATTTTTCGTTACGTTTCGTATATCGATATATATATATATATATATATATATATATATATATATATATATATCGTAGAGTAAAAAAAAAGGAAAAAGGTAAAAAGGTTTACAACGACGATCATATATATATATATATATATATATATATATATATATAATTACCTAATTATATATATCTAATTATCTAATCATTAATATTAACTCATTTGCAATGTTTCATAATGAATATATATTATATATATATATACACACACACACATACATATATATTTATAACATTTGAAAAATCAATATTTAATCACGTTTAATATAATTGAGTAAATAATAAATTTGATATATATATTATTATATATATAATATAATTTATATATATTATATTATTATATTATTACATGTGTATATATATAATTACCTAATTATATATATCTAATTATCTAATCATTAATATTAACTCATTTGCAATGTTTCATAATGAATATATATTATATATATATACACACACACACACATACATATATATTTATAACATTTGAAAAATCAATATTTAATCACGTTTAATATAATAATTGAGTAAATAATAAATTTAATATATATATTATTATATATGTAATATAATTTATATATATTATATTATTAGATTATTACATGTGTATATATATATATATATGATCGTCGTTGTAAATCTTTTTTACTTTTTTCTGCGTTTCTTTTTCTTTTTCTTTTCTTTTCTTTTCTTTTCTTATTTTTTTAATTCTTTTCTCATTTGTTTTTTGTTTCTTTTTCTTTTTATGACTTATCCACATATAGCTAAACTACATTTATTATTTTTTCTTTCGAAGTCATAAATCGTTTTATCCAGATGGTTTCCCGAGCAGAACCGGTACGATAGCTTAATCATGGTCCATGTACATCAAACGATACGATCCGGCACGTGCATCGTCTTATCGAAAGACATGCTTGCGTCCCACCTTTTTAGATATCTAAAGAGAGTCTCTTTTAAGATACACACGAGTTTGTACTAGCTACATATTTTATTTTTTATTTTCTCTCTCTCTCTCTCTCTCTCTCTTTAAAAGAATCTCTTTAACTTGTCGGACTAATCGATTGAAGAGAATAAACGATCGATGTAAAATCTCAGCTGCACTTGGCATCTGCGGAACGAACTCATAATTTTTCGTTTAACTTTTCTCTCTTGCGCGATCTGGGAAATACACACACACACACACACATATATATCAAAGTATTTGCGGCTGTCAATAAAGGTGTTTACACAGAGGAGAAAATTTCACGGGAGATTGATGAAACGCCAAACGAAAGTTTCGCTGACTGGTTCTCGCTTGAAACGGTCAGCCGGTGTTTGATATAAGACCATTAGCGTACCTTCTATTTTCTACTCCCTCGAAAATTCTCCTCTAAATTCTCAACTGACCCTTGCTTTTTCCTACCTTCCTTCCTTTCTTAACCGATCAGAAAACTTTGAAGAATGATTCCGAATCATTACCAATCGCGTACGACACCCGATAGTATTGTATCGATTGTAGTCATTGTGAACGAACAGTTTCTAAGCATCGGTCTCTAAATTCAAACACTTAAAATTCTCCTACTTTCCGTCTTTTCGATACAAAAAAAAAAATTCGTCGATACTACCAGAAAAAGATCGTAAATATTTTCCAAAAAAAAAAAAAACAGAGAAAGAAAAAGTATAAAGAAAAGAAAAAGAAAAAAGAAATTCATTTCTTGAGAAAAGCGATCGTATTCGCTCCCTTTCCTTTCCTTTTCTAATACAATTTCGTTTTAAGTTTAAACGATTACGATTAACAAGAGAAGCCGGTACAGAAAAATACGTTGCTATTATGCCGAAGGACGACTGACCATAAATAATTTAGAGACAGTTGACGATTTGAATTTTCACGTGAGAGCGCAACGCGAGTATAGCCGACGAAGAAAAGAAGATAGAAGAGAAGGAAGGAGCCTGTCCCGTAGGAAAAACCATTAATTTATCGCAAACTCGAATGTCTAGGAGAAAGAAAGGGAACGTTAGTAGTATCGAAGGGCTCTAGGATCCCTAAGATCCCCTTTTTCGTAGTCTTGACCCTTGATAATCGTGGGACAGGTGATCCCGAGCTGGACAACTGACCGGTAGCTCGTCGTCTATTAAGGATGAGGGTCAGATTCACTGTTTCTGTCTCTCTCTCTCTCTCTGCTTCTTTCTTTCTGTCTCTCTCTTCTCAACCTATGCAAATGCTAGAAGGTCTACTGAGGTGAATCGACCCTCTCATGAAATAACGTTTGATTTATTACCAACTACTGAACGCGATAGGAAGAAGGTTCTAACCCAATTTCCTTTTTTCTATCTGAGATTTTATCCCCTATCAAATTTTTATGTATTCCTATGAATCTATTTTTAATCAGTTGCATCGAGATTATTCACGGAATTGTAGAAATTTGGTACTTCATATTCGTGATCGAATATTTGGATAATTGAATCTAGTCTATTGATAGCAATCTGTTGAGAGTCGTAGTATAATTGTTGTATTGGGATAATATTATAAGTGTATTGAATTCTTTTGGGTAGATATTTTCTTTTCGAACTTTATTTTAATTGAAGACTTTACAATGTTGTATTGTTATTTATGTAAATATATAATGTCAAATATATATATTATATATATAAATATAACGCCGTATTATTTATTTTTATATATTTGTATAATATATATATATATATATATATATATATATATATATATATATATACATACATACATATATATATTTTTTTAAGTCTGATTTTATTTTGTCATTAAAAATATCAATTATTAATTCATAAAGTTATATTACTAAATGTTATATTTACCATTGTCTAATTATACACAAGTTACATATAAGTTATATCTAAATTATACATATATATGTATATATGAATTTAACATTAAATAATTTTTATTTTTAACATAAAATAATAAGAAGGAGATTTGATTAAAGATGATCAAAATGAAAAATTTGATAAATGAAAACATATGTGACAGTATAACAAATAAAATATTTTCTTTCAATTCACAATCTCTGTGAAATATCTGAATTGAAAGATACGATAAGAACGAAGTACAATTATAACGATATAGATATTAAATTATTTAATTAAACGTGATTCTATCCTATTATTACATGTAATAATACAAGAATATAATACACATATGATATATAACAATACAATAATATAATATAACTATGATACATTATTATATTGTATTATTATACTCTAGACTTAAAAAGAGAGAAAAAGAAGGAAAGAAAAAAAAAATAAAATATTGAAAGAAAGAGATAAATAAAAATCGAAGAAAAAGATATAATCGAAGACAAATATAACATATTATTAAATCATATTATTATAACTAAGATTGAAAAAAAAAAGAAAGAAAAAGAAAGAAAACGTTGAAAGAGATAGATAAATAAAAATCGAAGAAAAAGAAATAATCGAAGCCAAATTATTTTTTAATAACATATTACTAAATCATACTATTATAACTAAGATTGATAAAACAAAAAAAGAAAAAAGAAAAGAAGAAAAAGAAAGAAAACGTTGAAAGAGATGGATAAATAAAAATCGAAGAAAAAGATATAATCGAAGCCAAATTATTTTTTAATAACATATTACTAAATCGTACTATTATAACTAAGATTGATAAAACAAAAAAAGAAAAAAGGAAAGAAGAAAAAGAAAGAAAACGTTGAAAGAAAGAGATAAATAAAACGGAAGGATATAATCGTCGATGAAGAGAAGAAATCAACGAAGAGTTCCTTTAAGTAGAGTGCCGATGGTCTTAATCGAGGACCTCTCATTACGAAGTGGCTACACCCGTTCTCTCTTATCGCAGATACAACCCTTGAGTCGTCGCCCTTGCCTCGGCCCATTGCTTTCTTCCTATCTTCAGCTTCTTCTTTCTCCTCCTCTTCTTCTTCTTCTTCTTCTTTACTTTTCTCTCTTTCTCTCTTTCTCCCTTCTTTCTCTCTCTCTCTCTTTCTCTCTTTTTCGAGCACTCAACTCAGGCCACTCTGAGTTTCTTTCGTCGACGATAAAGCGAGCGACGCAATAAAGGAGAAAGTGTTATTAGGGCTGTGTCCTTTGCGCTCTGGCGAAACCCCAGGACCCACCTCGACAACTACAACGACAAGGGATTGAACGACGGAAGTAACATCGGAGACAAATCCTGCCGAGTAGCGATATTCCTCTTTCTTCTCTTTCTCTTAAGTCTACCCTTCTCTCTCTTATTCTCTCCCTCTTTCTCTCTCTCTCTCTCTCTCTCTCTCTCTTTTATCGTCTTCTACTCAACTCTACCACGGTACGGTTCATAAATAAATTAATTAAGCGCGCCCGGGCAACTGATAATGTTAAAATAATACCATCGTGAGACAATGCTACTGTCCTGTGGTAGTAGCTCTAGATGCCAAAAACAGATCTACAACGGTATATATATATATATTGTATTATAAATATATCTGTATTTTGTATTTGTAATATATATGTATGTGTGTGTGTGTTTATGTGTGTATGTACTTGAATATAGTATATATATTTTACTCGCAGTTCTTAAACTCGCTCCTCCCGGAGTTAATTTCGCGGCATTAACAGTCGAAAGAGTGCGAACAAAAGGGCTCTGAGGGTAGAGCGAAGACAGATAAGGGAAGGAAGGAGGTGGTAACACAGGAAATATGAACACACTCATAATGTAGGCGCCTTTGCCGACTACTACATTCACTACCATTTCCACCATCGTCGTCTTCCAGCCAACAGTGACTACGCTTGAATCACTGATTCTCTCCCTTTTAAGACTAAGAAAGCCTTCTCTTCCTCTTTTAACCCCTTATCGTACGGATTTCTTTCCTTCTTTATTTACAATTAACATTTTACGTATCATCAACGAGGCTCGTTAAAATAATGTCAATATTTTTCTTAACTATGTTTTCTAAAGTACGACAAGTATATCGATCTTCCTTCTTTTTTCTTTCCCTTTTTTTCTTCTTTTTTGTGAAGATGGAATAAAAGGAAGCAACTAGAAAAGAAAAGGACAAAAAAAAAAAAGAGGAGAAAAAAGACCTTAACAAGAGAAATATTCGGGTGGAATCGATTACAACCGTGCGACGATTTCATCAAATTATTTCGAGCAAAGAGAGAAAGAGAGAGAGAAATAGAGAAAAGGATAGAGAGAGAAAAAGAGAAAAAGAGAGAGAGAGAGAGAGAGAGAGAAGAGTTTCGGTACCGTCGATACGTTCGTAGATACGTTAAAAGCACCGTGTCGGTGCGTGTCACGGTGAAACGTCAAGGAGTACGGGGGTGAGGAGAGGGTGGCTTTTCGAGAAGGGCCGTACAACGACCGTTACGTGGGAGAAAGCAAGAGAAAGAGAGAGAAAGAGAAAAAGAGAGAGAGAAAAAGAGAAAGAGAGAGAGAGAGAGAGAGAGAGAGAGGGAGTAAAAGAGGAGGGGCCAAACGAGGCAACGTGAAAAACAGAGATAGACAGATAGATAGATAGAGGTGGGTGGAGAGGGGAAAAGGCAGATAAAGAAGAACGAGACCGTTGGAGAGGGAAGGGAAAGGGAGAGCGAAGGGCCCGTACGTTTTCGGCGTACAAAAAGTAATTATGGGATGGTTTCCGGTAATCATATCTAGAGCGCATTGAATGAGCGCATTGTTCGGCACCCCTTCACCGATATGCACTTGTACACGGCGCCACCCCCGGTGTGCCTACTACGTTTTCCATCCCACACCCTTCTGTTCCTTGTGTTATATACGCTGTGGCTTCGGCCACCCTACGTAACCACTACTATAACCATCATTACCCGTACCTCCCTTGGCCGCAGAACCAACCACTGCTACGATTTGTTCTATCTATGTACGTATATGTATATCTGGATATCTATCTATTTATTTGACTCGGTTTCTCATTTCTGTCGTATCGTGTTGTTTTCGATAATAGTTTATATGTTTTGTGTGTGTGTGTGTGTGTGTGTGTGTATATATGTGATAAATCAGAGAATATATATATTTATATATTAATATTTTTATATTTTTTATATTAATATTGTTTTATTATATATATATATAATACAACAGATTATACATATATGTATATATATTTTATGTAAATATATTTGTAATTATAATTTTACAATTAATTATTAATGGTTTTATTTATTTTATAAAAGGGTATAAAAGAGTAGATTTTTGTAATATTTAGAAAGCTTTGCTTTCAATTTGCAAGTTTGAAAAAGAATAATAATAAAAATTGGTTATTTAGAATATGTTGTTTAGATAATTGCAATATATTCTATATATTAATAAATGTTTTGAGTTAAATATTGTTTACTTTATTAACGATTTGGTATCTATCCACCATTCATATTGTGTGTTTTTAAATATACTTTTTCCAAAATTCTTTTGCTTTAATTAATTTGTTCAAAATATGAATAAATAAAAATTGAATAAAATATTTATTTATATATCTATATCTTCCTCTATAGTCTCACTAAATCTTAAAATACACGTTCAGAAACGAAATAAGAAGATACGAAAAAATGTACAAAACACTTCCTTCTTGTCTGAAATACAAAATGAAACAATAAAAAAAAATTGTTTAAACATATGCACAATGCTGCTTACAAAACTGCAATTCATACTATATATTAAAAAATTTTAGGAGTTAATTATTATTCAATTAATTAATTTGCTACAAATGTAAGTATATGAATAGAAAATATTTATCTCTATCTTCTATACTTCTCCTTGTATAGTCCCACTAAATCCTAAAATACACGTTCGGAGACGATAAAAGAAGGTACGAAGAAATTTGCAAGGTACGTGTTGTCTCTTGTCTTGAGATTTAGTTTGGTAGAGAGCAACGAGCGTGTAATCGAAGAGAATAGCATCTGGCGATCGCCGAAGCGGCAGCCTAAATTTGACCCTCGACGTCAACGATGACTTTTAGCGGTTGGATCAGTCAAAGGGCACATTATTGGGCCTGGTTCAAGAGCGCGAGAGTGCCAGTTCTCCTTTCTCTCTCTCTCTCTTTCTCTCTCTCTCTCTCTCTCTCTCTCTCGTTCGTTCTCTTTCGAATTCGATTTTCATCGAAGGCTATTTGCGTGTCGCGTCGGCAGGGTTACAAAAGAAAAGAAGAGACGAAAATCAAAAGAGAGTTTTTCTTATCTGCCCTCTTCGAATACCTCACGAGCTGGGAAAAGAAATTTGTCACGGTTGAATCGTAGCCTCGTTCCTTCGTTTAACGTTTCCCTCCTCGTACTTAGCTATTTGCGAACATCTTCTATCTTTCTCTCTCTCTCTCTCTTTCACCCTTTATCTCTATCTCTATCTCTCTCTTTCTATCTCTTTGAGAACACGTTGAGAACTTCGCCAAAGTCCGATCGTCTCGAGAAATAAAACTAAATAAAACGAGGAATCTCGAATAGGTACGTACATATATACATACATATATACATACCTATATACATATATATATATATAAATATATCGGTTTTTTATATAAAAGAAATCAAAGAAAGAAATAAAAGAAGCAGGGAAGAAATGAAAGAAAATACAAAATAAAGAAATATCTTCAAGACGATCGATCAAAAAGCGAATCTTGCATGGCAACTGTCTGTACCTACCATCGAGCATTACATTCCCATTCCGCGGCATTATTATAAATTTATTAGCGATACCGTGTACATACATACGAGAAGGCACCAGCTTGTGTACGCGGAACGAACAAAGCCCAAGAAAGGTTGAATCTCTCTCTCTCTCTCTCTCTCTCTCTCTCTCTCTCTTTTCCGTCGTAGAAATACTTGGACTGTTTCTTCCGTGCCTATAACCAACCATGTATGTATATACACCCGTTTCTTCTATATGTATAAATAAACACAAACATACGTAGATAGATATATACTTGTATACGCGTATACGTCTATGTATTTATACCACGGCCATCGCTCGTCAGGCATGCCGAGTAACGAGGCTATAATAATGCTAACCCTCGCCTCGCGCAACGAGGACTTTTATAAATTGTTATTCAAGCGGATAATCATCGGTAAATGTCCACACCTGCATTTACCCGTACGAGGATGCGACTCTATTATCGACGATTCTCCGTTTGGTCCCTATAGTCGTTGTCATTCTCTTCTTCTTCTTCTTCTTTCTTCTTCTTCTTCTTCTTCTTCTTCTTTCTTCTTCTTCTTCTTCTTTTTTTTTTCTTCGTTGTTCGTTGTCTTCGTTGTCGTCTCGTGCAATCGGTAGAAAAGGTCGAACGTTTCATTGCGAGCTGAGACGCACGCATACGGATGCTGGTCGCTCGGCACGACGGATAATAAGAAGAATAAAGATCGACGTTGCTCTTTATATGTATGCACGGCCTCGAAACTATTTACGGAGACGAGTCCAGAACAAACCGATGAGCTACTTTGATCGAGAAGTAAATTATTTGGAAATCTTTTTTATTCTTTCGTTCTTTGTTTCTTTCTTTTTCGTTTTTGTAACGTTTCTGTGTTCACTCTCTCTCTCTCTCTTTCTCTCTCCTTCTATCTCTATCTTTCTCTCTTTCGTTCTTTCTATCTCTCTTTCTACCTCCCTCTCTTTCTCTTTCTCTCTCTCTCTCTCTCTCTTATCGTATGATTTTAGAACACAAAAATAAAGTCAGAACGTTTTTAACTTATGACTAATCGTATTCGATATATACTTCGTATTCGTTTCATTTATCATTGTAATCCACCTTATAATATATATTTTATTACTAATGCAAATTTTTTTTACTTTTTTTTTCTGTTTCTCTGCTTAATCGTTACATAAGTTATAATTCTTACGAAAATTTATCGAAAAGTATTCTTCGATGCAAGTCACGTTGCATCGTGAAATGCAATCGGGTGACCCGACGTACTACGCAAAAAAGGTTACTCGTTGTAACGGAATCATTAACGATCGGTCGAATGAGATTGTTGAAATCGTAAAGGATTGTGATTGCTGTGGCAGTTAAATCGTTGCGAAAACATCAATTGCACTGCTATTAGCGTTTGCATATATTTCTTTTCTTTTTTCTTTTTTTTTTTTCTGTTAAAATCTTCCCTCCCGACCACCGACTTCTCCTCTTCATCATTTGTGAACGTTATAAAATCCTGACATATTTACGACAGTCAAGTGTATCATTGGCATGTAGGTAGCATCGGGTTATCATAGTGTCGTCGTAATAAATAAGAAGGCATATCGGTATCTCGGTAATTAATTGTAAGCTCGACTGAGCGAGACGTTTATCGATGGAAGTTGCCATTCGTTGAATCTTGGTACCATTTTCCGCGATATCAAAAGTCGACCGAACTTGATAATGTATATACTATATGTATATATATATATAAAAATATATATATATCTAATGTAAGAAAAATTGTATTTCGCGCATAAATAACGTGGATGCTATTCCATAAATAAAAGCGATTTAAGATAATTGATATAACATGTTTTTCTTTCTTCGAGATAATTAAGAGAGGAATAATTTGTTCGATGAAAAATCATAGGTGTTGCTATTATTTCGTAAAAATGAATAATAAATTATTTTTGTATTATATTGTTATTATATCGAAAGAAAAAAATTTTCTGCAATATCATAAGTCGACCGAACTTGATAATGTATATACTATATATATATATGTATAAAAATATATATATATACACCTAATATAATAAAAATTATATTTCACGCATAAATAACGTGGATTTCATTGACATATAAATATAAACGATTTAAGATGATTGATATAACATGTTTTTCTTTCTTTAAGATCATTAAAATTAATTTGATATTTAAAATATTAAATATCCAAAGAATTTGTTCGACGAAAGATCATAGGTGTTGATATCATTTCGTAAAAAACGATAATAAATTATCTTTTATTATTAATAAATTCTGTACATCTTATTTCTATTAACTATTTTATAAATTATATTATATTATTATTATATTGTAAGAAAAAAAAAAAGTAATAACTGAGATATCTTGAAGTAAACATATGGTATAAAAAGTAATTATTATATAGTAATATTATTTGTTATATATAATTATTAAATATAATTATTATTATAGTAACGTTATAATTATCATATACAATTATAATTATAGTAATAAATTATTAGATAAAATTATAAATTACATTAATTCAATCTTTGTTTTATCGAATGTTTTCGTGTATCTTCACGCGAGGAAGAAAAAGAAAATAAAAAGAGAAAGAAAAAAAAAAAAGAAAGAAAGAAAAAAAAGAAAGAAAGAAAGAAAGAATCAACTCCCCCGAGTAACAAACGGCCGACTTTACGAGAAGCGAAGAGACACAGGACAGAGTGGTCTCCGGTTTCCATCTCGGTTTCGGGAAAACTTGCGCCGGGTTGCACGTGTTTCTGACATTATCATCGCGGCCAGTAAATCGTACGACGAGTGCTCAGAATCCTGCTGACCTGATCCCGAGGAAAAACATCTGCCGGTACTTGGACGAGAGAAAAGGAAGGAAAACGTCCAAGAATCATCGAGAGAAACATATTCGAAGTATCTTTAAAAGTCTATTCGTACAAGAAAATAAAACAAAAAGATTCGATGGACGATAAAACTTTTTTTCTTTACAGAAGTATTCTGAATCGATCGTTGTCATTAAAAAAAAAAGAAAGAAAGAGAGAAAACAAATAAAGAGACAGAATTAAACGATATGAAAGAGAGAGAAGAAAGATTCTAAAGAAAAAAAAAAAAAAAAACCAAAAAGGAAAGAAAAAAAAAGAGAGAAAAAGATAAAGGAGTAGAAGAAAGAGATAAAAGAAACGATACGTGTAACATAACTAAAAAACAATGGTAAGAAAAAAGAATAAGAGAAAGGGAAAGACGATAGAATACAAGAAAGAGATAGGACTAAGGAGAAGAGGACATAGGATCGCGAAGAAAGAGAGAAGAGTAAGTCAAAGAGAAAGAAAGAAAGAAAGATATATATATATATATAGAGAGAGAGAGAGAGAGAAAGTGAGGCCGCCTAAAATAGGGGGCAATAAATTGTCCACTATCTTCGCCGGGTTAAACACATTAAAGCGTCTTGAGATAAGGCTGCCTGGCGGCCCGTTTGTTCACGGGGTTCCTGCCGACCGACATGAAGGACTGCA
This sequence comes from Vespula vulgaris, assembly GCF_905475345.1. NCBI lineage: Eukaryota > Metazoa > Arthropoda > Insecta > Hymenoptera > Vespidae > Vespula > Vespula vulgaris. The sequence continues at coordinate 11,023,668 of NC_066588.1, forward strand.
ACGTGTTATCCGCGCCAGGAAGAGGGTAAGAGAGAAAGGAGAGTGCCGTACGATGAGAGAAAGAGTGAGAAAGAGAAAGAAAGAAAGAGAGAAAGAGAATGAGATGGCCTCTCTCTTCGCTATTATTCTTGCCACCAGTTGGTGCACTCGCACTCCGACACGAATTCTAAGCGCACGAGTGTTGCATCGAGAGCCCTTAACACCATCAGTATACCGCCGATGGTGTTCACCCAACTCTACCGATACTTTTCGTCTCTTTCCATCTCCCTTTCTCTATCGACTTTACTTTCTCGATATAAGGAAAGAGAGTGGCACCAGGATAATGTCCTTAGAGTGCCTTCCAACGTATTCACGACGAACACGGTTGAACGAAATTTACAATGGTTTTGATTCTAATAAATTTAAGGAGTATCGATTTAAGGAAACGATTATAAATTTGTATTAAATATGAAAGAGAAAGAAAGAAAGAAAGAAAGAGAGAGAAAGAGAGAGAGAGGGAGAAGAAGAAGAAAAAAGAGAAATAGAAAGAATGAACATTAATTTCTCATTCGCGTGCGTTTTTATGTCGGAAGGATCGGTAAATCACGTTGCAATTCCTGGCCGTGCCATCTGCTTGGCGGACCGTAAAATCCCGAGTAACTTTTCGTTAATAAGAAAAATCAAGTCGAGAGCAGATATGGCAAGAAGAGACGACGACGATGAGAACGACGGCTGCGAGCGTACCGATTTTTCCGCACCTTCGAAGGGTTAACTTTGACTTCCCTTTGGATAATGCGGTCGACAGACGGTGTCGACTTAAGAGCGACGACACTCCGTAGCTTACGAACGAAGGATATCGTAGAAGAGACGAGGATGCCAATAGAGAATTCCCAATTACTCTGCAATTAAGAAGCGATTATTTTGCATAGACCAGAGAGAAGACTCTCCGAGCGTAAACCATCGCCATCAGGCGTCAGGCGAAACGCGCCGCGTGTCACCAAGAACTTACGCCCGAATAATATTTTAACGAGCCTCGTAAAACGATTGCGAGGAATATGATGCGAAAGGAGGCTCGATACCTCACAATCTTCTGCTCTTTTCCCCTCTCTTTAACGAATGAAGGAACGAAGGAACGAAGGTACGAAGGAATAAGGTACGAGGAAAAAGGCACTTTGCATATTCGTCCCTTCTTAATAATCTTCGAGGCGATTAAGTACTACGTGGATCTTCTTCCAACCGAAAGAAAAGCCATTATGGTGAGATTATCGAACTGAGAGAGAAATATCGTGGATAAAGCTTTTGACAAAAAGAAAAAGAAGAAAAATTGAAGAAGGAGGAGAAGAGGAGGAGGACGAAAAAGACGAAGATGAAGAAAATGAAGAAAGAGGATAAGAAAGAGATGAAAATAAAGAGGAAGGAGAAAGGAGACTGAATGAAAAGATAAAGATGAAACAGAATTGGAAGGTAAGTAGAAGAGAAAGCAGAGCTGACGAACATGAGGATTAAAGAGAATGAGACAATGAGAAAGATTATAATGAAGTTGATGGAGAAAGATAGAAAGAAAGAAATAAGGAGGAACGATCGTGAAGAACGATCGTTTCAGATTTTTTCAGAGAACTTATAATAATTCTGCTTTCGATACGATTCCTTATTTTTTTCGAAGATAAAAAAGAAAAAGAAATAAAAAAGGAATGCAAAGAGAGATATAGATAAGACAAGAGAGAGAAACAAAAAAGAAGGAAAAAGAGATGAAAGAAAACATGAAGATAAAGATGAATTAAAATAGCCCGAAAAAAAGAAAGAGAAGGAGATAATGATTTTGATTGATAGACAAAGATAGAATGAAGCTCGTTCGAGAAACGATCGGATATCTAAGGGGACAATCACCGATGAAGTTAATACGAATAGTTACGGGACAAGATGAATCGATGGGGGCATGTAACAGGCACGTAGGACGATTACGAGCGTTCGTAAAACGTGACTCGTGACGCGTTCCTGACAGATATGGAGCAAACGTTACGTACACTTGCGGTTAGGAGGAGTACATGTTGCCACGTCCGAGTGAGGCGCCTCCGAGTCCATTAATTAGCAGTAATAAACCGAGCAAACCACGATTACTGCTCCCGATTCGCTCGTATAAATGTTGACAATGAACAACGGGTTTCGACTCGACTATACCTCTCGACCTCTCGACACCTATCGCGTCATTTTTTTGATTAATTAATTAATCAAATAAATAAATCATATAAGCGGAAAGATTGTTTTACTTAGCTCGTTTAATAACAACATCGTCGAGTAATTTCTTTTAAATTCGATTTCGTTCTAAATGATTATTTGTATCTCTAGGATCTATGTGATTAAAGAAAAAAGAAAATAAATAAATAAAAAAATATACAATAAATATACAATACAAAATATATAATATAAATATACAATATAAAATATACAATATAAATATTGTATAAATGTTGACAATAAACAATGGGTTTCGATTCGACTATACCTCTCGACCTCTCGACACCCATCGCGTCATTTTTTTGATTAATTAATTAATCAAATAAATAAATCATATAAGCGGAAAGATTGTTTTACTTAGCTCGTTTAGTAACAACATCGTCGAGTAATTTCTTTTAAATTCGATTTCGTTCTAAATGATTATTTGTATCTCTAGGATCTATGTGATTAAAGAAAAAAGAAAATAAATAAATAAAAAAATATACAATAAATATACAATATGAAATATACAATATAAATATTGTATAAATGTTGATAATAAACAATGGATTTCGATTCGACTCTCTACCTCTCGACATCTATCGCGTCATTTTCTTAATTAATTTATTAAATAAACCATATAAGCGAAAAGATTGTTTTACTTAGCTCGTTTAATACCAACATCGTCGAATAATTTCGTTCAAATCCAATTTCGTTCTAAACGATTATTTGTATCTCTACGATCTATCTGATTAAAGAAAAAAAGAAAATAAATAAATAAATAAATAAATAATTAAAAAAAGAAAATAAAATGATCGCATAAAAATGAATTCTTAATCATTCTGATCATCATATTTCCAATCATCCAAATATTCATGATATTATCCCAAAGATAGACTATTATCTAACTCTCCCTAGAGTTTCACTCTGAATTCGACCTCAACACGAGGAGAAACTTCCCTAAAGGGTGAGAAGAAAAGAGAAAACAGGAGAGATTGAGATAGACGGTGAGAACGAAAGATAGCGCGCGCCCGCTCGAGAGAAAGAGAAAGAGAGAGAGAGAGAGAGAGAGAGAGAGAAGAAAGAGCGGTTAGGCGGACAGAGATATCCCGACGATTCGGCAATATCGCGCGGTCGACAAATTAGCGTTAATCCTAGGTCGTTAGCAAGATTGATGCCAGGATTTCACTTAAGGCCGAAGGCGAAGAGGGAAAGTACGAGGAAGTCGTGGTCGTCGTTTGTGCCTGTTGGCTTCGTGGTCGTTCTCGTTGTCGTCCTCCTCGTCGTTGGATGCCGGTAAATGAAGTGGGTGGACCGGTGGTTGTGTCTAGTAGTGTGTAAGAGAAAGAGAGAAAGAGAGAAAGAGAGAAAGAGAGAGAACGATATAGATAGAGACGATGATACAATGAAGAAAGAAGGAAGAAAGAGAAAGATAGATATAAAGGGCAAACTAGAAAGAAAGAAAGAAAGAAAGAGGTAAAATATATATCTTTTGAGATGAGAGAAAGGGTGGTGACTGTAGTATTCCTCTGGTAGGGATAAGGGAAAGACAAGAAGAAAAAAAAAGAAGAAGTAAAAAGAGAGATAGTAGTCGTTTCAAGAATAAGAGAGAGATAGAAGAACATTGTTAGAGTAGGAAGAAGAACCACGGATGACCACGGATCAATCTACCCTTGATCGTCCACCCTTAGTCCGATGTTGGTCTCTTCTTTCCCTCAGTCCACCCTAGAGATCCACCCCAAAGTCGAAGCACCGTGTCGGATTATCGACTCCACCACCGTTCAGTTGCCTCCAGCAACGAGGGAAAACCACGAGATATATTCAGACGAGAGGAGTTTTCCGGGCGGACTTCGAATTTCAATGGCTCGTCCCTTTTCCTACGGTCACTCGTTCTTCTTGGTATGTTCGGACGGTACCTTTTACATACCCTTCGATATATGCACATACCTATTTATATAGCTTGCCTTAGCGCGTATCTTTTACTTCATCCTTTTCTTTTCTTTTTTTTTTTCTTTTTTCTTTTCCTGTAAACTTTCGAAGATGGTCAACCGATCGCTTCGATATATCCATCGTGATTCTTCATTTCCTTTCTCATCTGATCGAATCGATAATACAAAATGTAAGTCTGCTTTAAAATAAAATAATACAATGATGTAGTAAATTTAAAATATATAATAAGTATAATAAATATAATAAATATAATAGAAAGATAAATTTTAAATAAATAATAAGTATAATAAATATAATAAATATGATAAAAAGATAAATTTTAAATAAAATAATAAATGATAAACTAACGAATAGAAAATTTGAGAATAAAATAAAATAAAATTGTGGTACGATTTTGGAAGCTTTGAAATTATTGTTTATATATATATATGTGTGTGTGTGTGTTAAACGTTCGTTTGCTTAACATAATTAATTGTAAATAATTATAATTTAGGATTCTCGAAAAAATAAATCAAATCAAATTTTAATAGCAGATTTTAATCGAGGATGAAAAAAGAGAAAGAGAAAAGAGAAAGAAGATGAAATCGTATAAACGTCGAGTCCGAAAACGTTCTTTTTTTACAAGTTATAAACTTTTTTTTCTGATTATAACAAATTTTAAGAACATTTAAAACTGTTACAACGTCACTTTATAGACACTGTTAAAAATGATTTCCTTCAGCTTCAACATTTATGTTTTATATATTCTATATGCCAGACAGTTCGTTTGATATAAATAAAAATGGTTTGAAAAAAATGTTTGAAATTTGATAAAAATAAAAAATGTTTATATTTTTTTACAGTTTTAAGATTTAAAAATTTTTAGGAAACGGATATTCCGGATGTAACTTCTTTTTATTTCTTATAACTTTCTTAGAAGTTGAGTATAGTATGATCTTAAAATTTGATGATTTATTTCTAAAAAAATTTTGTGTATATATATACCTACACACGCATATGTGTGTATATATACACGTATATATATATAGGATATCCAAAAAGATAGGGATCAGTCTTATACTACATATCACTAAGATCAAATAGAAGAAAAATTTCAACTTTATGTTCGAAAATGTTTTATTAAAAAGATATTTATGCTTTTAAAGATATTTATAATTTATTGTAACCAATTATAAGAAATGTTCAAAAATTCCTCCTTCTGCAAAAATGCAAGCTTCCATTCGTTGAGTTAACGATTACCAAAATCTTTCAGATATTTCAACTGTATTGAAAATAAGTGTAAATGCAAATTATATTTTAAATAGATTGTCAAAATTCATTTTCTGCAAACAGTAAATGTCATTGCAAATTATAGTGCATAAATATAAAAAAAAGAGAATTATAATATGAAAAAAAAGAAGAAGTACGATAATCACTAATTTAAACATTTCTTAAAATTGCCACTATAAATCATAAATACCTTTGAAAGTATATATTTTTTTAATAATGCATTTTTGAGCATAAATTTATATAAACTTTTTTCATCAAATAGGTTTTAATCAAATAGAGTTCAGTAATACATACTATAAGTTTGATTCTATTTGAACACCCTGTATACCCAAACACACACACACACACACACATACACATAGACACACACACATATATATATATAAATTTAAATATATATAATTACATACAATATTATTATATATTCTACAATTATAATCCGTATATAAAATGTATAATAAATTACGAAGTCATACATGTAAATCGATAGGGATCATAAGAAAGGGCCAAAGTTAGATGAAACTCAGTTACCTTCGGTGACTTTTGAAAGGAGGAACTAAAGTGGTGCTAAACGCGTATTACCACCGTCGAAATCGTTTCAGTTTCGTTCACGAGAATAGGTTGTCGTAAAGACCTCGAAGCAAGATAAAGAGAGAGAGAGAGAAAGAGATAGAAAAGAGAGAAAGACAGAGACAGAAAGAAAAAGAAAAAGAGAAAGAGAGAGAGAGAGAGAGAGACCGAGAGAGAAAGAGAGAGAGAAAGAAAGACGGACAGAGGAGAAGCTTGGCCCTATACTTCTCGAAGACTATCTTGATCGCCTCGAAGGCAGCACGAGGCACGTCAGTCTCACATCTGCGAATTCGGCACGGTTCGGCATAGCTGAGAAGGAGAAGAGCGAACCGATGACACGCCGCCTCGGGCAAGAATCTTCAAGAGACTCACTCGATCGCGAGCTCGACTATGCGACTTTTATCTCTCTTTCTGTCTTTTTCTCTCTCTTTCTCTATCTCTCTTTTTCTTCATCGGTCGCGGCTGCTCCAAGGGGACCTTCTTATTCGTTCGTTCGCCCTAACTTTTACGAGCGTCCTCCAGCAAGAGAGAAAGAGAGTCTCGTAATTGCCTCTTTAGCGGTATCCCCGGGTACCTCTTGGTCCCAGCTCCTTCTCAGCCACCAAAAGAGATAGAGAGAAGGTTGAAGTCTTCCAACGTTCTCCTACCATTCCACTTCGATGCAAGTTTCTCTCTTTCTCTTTTTTTGAAGAGTAGCAGTGAATCGACGCGAATGTTCTTCTCTACGACTCTATCCATAGGCCCTGGCTCGGTAAAATTTTTTCTAACATTTTCTACCAACGATAGAAATCAGGAAGGAAATACTTGAAGAATGTACATCGACGAGCATCGTGGAGTCCGAGTCGTAGGGTGGATCTAAAGAGATAGAAAGAGAGAGAATGAGAGAGAAAAAGAGAGAGAGAGAGATAGGAATAGGAAGAGGGCGAGTGTTAGAGAAAAAGAAAGAGAAAGAGAGAGGAAGAGAGAGAAACTTGGAGTATATATGCACTTGGAGGCTTTCTCGAGGCATCCACTCGTCTCCGATGTCGGTGCGTTCACGCGACTCCGCCCGTTCTATCCTTGAGCGAGTCTCGGCCTGGAACTCGCGATGTGCTTTTAACGCTCGAGTGTCCACGTCTCTTCCCCGATCTACGGTTCCGCGTGGCACTAATGCGAATCGATCTCTTTACTATCTTTCTCTTTTTCTTTCCCTCTTTCTCTATCTTTCTCTCTTTTCCTCTCTATCTCTATCTCTATTTCTATCTTTTACTATCTTTTACTATCTATTTCTTTCGTTCGTTTTCATCTTTCGTCCCGATGTCTACTTCTTCTTCTTCTTCTTATTCTTTTTAGCGTTCTGTTTCTTCTTCTTCTTCTTTTTGTTTTTTGTCCATCTTTTTTTCTTCTGTTTTTTCTTCTGTTCCCCTCTGAATAGTCTCGAACTCTTTAGGATAAGATCGATTCTTCGTAGATATCAAGTTCTTGAAAGTAAGCGTATCCAACATCGAAATATCTACGATTTTTAGCTTCTACCGTCTTCACGTCTGTTTTTTTCTTTTGCTTTTTTCTTTTCTTTTCTTTTTGTTTTTATTTTCATTCTCTCGTTTTTTTTTCCCCCGCGTTAGCCGGTATTCGATGAAAAAGCGTTTGAAACGTGGAAGATAACCGATAGACCGTATCAATGCCAGCACTATACTATACTCGTATTCTTCATCCGAAGATTTTATTTTCTTCGAGCTTTCATCGCGATGCAGAATAATGCGCATTGTACTCGGTCCTTCCCTTCTGCCCACACACTGTCAGAGAAAGAACGATGTAACTCGTGTGATCGCAAATTACGAGGTGTCGATGAAACCGTCGGTCCGGCTGTGAAGTAATTAACATAACGATCCGAGGAGTGAATAGTCTCGAAGAGTATACCTATACTTTGTTTCACATTTAATGCGATATTATCGGTTACTTCGCAACTCTTCGATAAAATCGATAGTTTGGAAAAATATTTTTTAAATCAGTATATCAGCACTAATTATGTCACGTTTAAGAAATCTTTGTTGCTTCGTTTTTATGATTGAAAAAAAAATACGATAAGAAGTATACATGAAGATTTAACAAAAATTTCTTTAATATCAGTAATACTGATATCGATCACAGACTCGAGTATAGTTTCGAATTAAAAAATGCGAACAAAAATTTCATTGATATCATTAATATCGATTTTGATCACAGACTTAAACGTAGTTTCGAATTAAAAAATGCAAACAAAAATTTTATCAATATCAATAATATTAATTTCGATCATAGACAAGCATAGTTTTGAGTTAAAAAATATAAACAGATATTTCATTCATATCAGTAATATCGATTTCGATTACAGACATAGTTTCTAATTAAAAAATACGAACAAAAATTTCATTGATATCATTAATATCGATTTTGGTCACAGACTCGGGCAGTTTCGAATTAAAAAACGTGAACAAAAATTTTCTAATATATTAATAATACTGATTTCAATCACAGATTAAGACATAGTTTCGAATTAAAAAACACGAATAAAAATATCATCAATATCGATAATACCGATTTCGATCATAAACTTACGTATAATTTCGAATTTTTAAATTTACTAAAATTTCGTTAATATATAATTTCATAAATCAGTAACACCGATTTCGATCGCAAACTCAACATACATAACTCCGAATTAAAAGATACGAAGAATCGAATGTAGAAAGATAAAAACAAACATATATAATATTTCGTGAGATAATCCTTTTCTTTATCTAGACGTAATCTCGAAGGAGGTGGTTTCTTTTTTTCAAATTAAGTTGAAAAAACTCGTATCTTTGAAAGGTCGTATGATCGACTCACGACATCTCGAATCTCAACGTGACTCGTTCTCCTTGTAAAAAAATAAGACAGAGAGCGAGAAAGAGAGAGACAGAGTGAGACAGAGAGAGAGAGAGAGAGAGAGAGAGATAAAGGGAGAAAGCATAGCCAACGATTACCAGCCGTACGTGTTCCCGTAGTGGATCTCGACTGAAAGAACCGGCTATTTCATTAATGTTCACTGCGACTCGAGTCGGCCTTCCTATAGCATTATCGGCTAAACACCGCTCTCATTGTTGCGCGCAACAACGGCGACGATCCGTAGTAGAAAAAACGACGAGATAACTCTGAGAGACTCGTCCTTAGGAATGCCGAGGACGTGCCAGCCCACTCGACGACGTAATCACGAATATCGAATTACGATTCTACGCAGTGTGGATGTTGCGCGTATGGATGTAAAAAAAGAAAAAAAGAATGTTTAATGATGTCTCCATTACATATATCGACTTTGTTTTAAACGTTTTAATTGAAATCAATTAAAATTATAACGATATATTTTACTCTCTCGATAGGAAAAAATCAATATATTAAAATGAAATACAACGGTGAATTCTTCTGTATCAGTTACGAAATTAAAAATTAAAAAAAGAAAATGCTTGGTAACGTTAGCATATGTATATATACTATACGTATATATGTGTGTATATGCATATATATAGATTTATGTAAAATTCGTAGAACGTGTTAAGCGAGGTACTCGAAATTACCATAAACGTGTCCGGCACGATCGAGACGCAAAAATCGAAACAAACGTTCTCGTACGTCATTGATATTAATACTCACTACGTATTGGAGAAGTAATGGGAATACGTATGCATTGACATTTAACTCTCAGCATGCTCCGCATAATCGGTGAAATGGTCAATGCCTCTCGAACGACGTCCCATCCGGTCGACAAACGATTACAATTCGGCGGCACATCGTTATGAAGCCGATCGAATGAACGTAATATCCGTTTTATTAAGCTCCGTTCATAGATTCTATCAACGAATCCTTATCACTGATATTACTTGTATTTTTTAAATATTTAAAATACGCATGCATGCATATATATAATCAGGAAATATATATATACATATATATACATATATAGTCAGGAACTATACTTATATACATATATAATCAGAAAATCTATCTATATTTAGTCAGGAAAAATATATATATATATATATAATCAGGAAGTATACTTATATACATATATAGACAAAAAATATATGTATATAAAATTGTGTATTTAGTTAAGGATTATATATGTATATATCTAGTCAGGGAATATATATATATAGTCAGAAAAAATATGTATATATTTAGTCAGGAAATATATATATATATATATATATATATATATATACAATCAGGAAATACATATACATATATATATATATATATATATATATATATATATATATATATATAGTTAGGAAACATATAGTATATGTTCGATGAAATGGTCAATGTCTCTCGAACGATGTCCCATCCGGTCGGCAAATGATTACAATTCGACCGTACATCGTTATGAAGCCGATCGTAATATCCGCTTTATTAAGCTCCGTTCATAGATTCTATCAACGAATCCTTATCACTGATATTACTCGTACTTCTACAATACACATACGCATGCATATATATAGTCAGGAAATATATAGTGCGTATATATACATATATATTTCCGAACGTGTTAGGAGCCATTACAACATTTTATTTCGATCAATGCGTCGTTACGCAGATTGAAAATTTCAAAAAAAAAAAGAAAAAAAGAAGCAGGAAAAGACAAAAAAGAGAACAATCAGGATAGGGTTGGACTATACGATATTCGACACCGTTCGATTCATCGATGATACAAAAAGAGAGAGAGAGAAAGAACCTGCTGATGATAGCAGATTAGGACAATGAGAGACCCTTTGACGCCTCTCACCTGGCCTTTCTGATAGCCAGAAGAGCTGCTAAATGACACTCATGTCACGAAATCTATATCGACTTTAGCGAACGATACAGCGCAGCACTTTGCTGTTCGTAAAAGATAGAAAGGGAAAAGTAAGATACTCGTCGAGAGAAAAAAAAGAAAATGAGGGAAGAAAGAAATTTTTACAAGCAAAACGTTGCTTGTAATCGAATCTATTCGATTATGTCAATAGCAGTGTAAATATTATAACTCAAATTATTACGATAATTACGAAAAATAAATGTAAAATAAAAATACCTTTTGTTTTTCTCTTTTTTTTTTTTACGAAACATTCAATAACTCTCGGTTCATTGAACGATCTATAATTTGTTTTGACGGGAAAGGAAAAGAATAACGATGGAAATTTGCATTTAACTTTATTGATCGACCAACGACTAATGTCGAAACGCAGTTTCATAAACTATCGTACGAAAGTAACGTTAGAGTAACGACAGCAACGAACGAACGAACGAACGAACGATGTCGAGATCGACTGGGAGTAGAAACGACGCGATAAATAAACGCTGAATAGTCACGATATCCTTCTCTGGTACGGTACTGCGCTGCGAAAGATATGATTGATCGTGCGTATGTCGGTTTCACGCGCTACGACGATATCAAGGAGAAGACTCTAATGTTATTCCCATAGAGTGTGGAAATGGCAAAACGAGCGAATGATTCTCTCCGAAAGAGCTATCGACTACTATCGACAGATGCTTTGAATTGGGTTCCTATAGGCTATAGTATAATAAGCCTATTGTGCTAACTTTGATCGCCGTCGGCAGACAATCCTTTTTCGATCTGTTTCACGTACTGTTAAATAGATAAAGAGAATGATCGACGAACTCATAGGTTTGTCTTGATTTCGTACGAAGAAAAAACATAACGTGTGTCAGGTATACGAAATAAAACGAGTTATGTATTCGAATAATAAATTACGATATATTGTATAATGATATTTTAACAAATTTCTTAAAATTAAATAATGACGGATTGGAAAAAATGATCGACGAACTCATACGTTTAGTATTGATCTCGTACGAAGGAAAAATATAACGTATGTCAGATATACGAAATAAAACGAGTTATGTATTCGAATAATAAATTACGATATATTGTATAATGATATTTTAACAAATTTCTTAAAATTAAATAATGACGGATTGGAAAAAATTATCGACGAACTCATAGGTTTAGTATTGATCTCGTACGAAGGAAAAATATAACGTATGTCAGGTATATGAAATAAAACGAGTTATGTATTCGAATAATAAATTACGATATATTGTATAATGATATTTTAACAAATTTCTTAAAATTAAATAATGACGGATTGGAAAAAATGATCGATGAACTCATACGTTTAGTATTGATTTCGTACGAAGGAAAAATATAACGTATGTCAGGTATACGAAATAAAACGAGTTATGCATTCAAATAGCAAATAAATATATATTGTATAATGATATTTTAACAAATTTTTGAATATTAGATGATGACGGATCGGAAGAAATAATTGGAAACTTATTAATATTCGAATAATATGAAACTTATTATATATTCGTATAAATTACAATTGTTTTTATTCACGTTCGCGTGACATCATTAATCAGAATCATGTATTTTAATAGAGTTTTGGTGTTCAAAAAAGAAAAGAAGAAATGAAAAGAAAGAAACAATTCTTTGCTTTGTCCTAAAAGATTACAAAAATAATTTGAAACGTTTATTATTGTACAATAAATAAAAGTGATATCTTTGTTCTTTATCTTTAACGCGATTATATTTTTGTTAGGAATGAAATATATTGATAGGATTCTTCGATACTTATCCCAAACGAATCGAAGAAATAATTTAGAACGATAATTTAATAATTCACAATAATAAATTATTAAAAGTAATAAATTATACAAAAATAATAAAATAATAAATTATGAAAAGTTATTATTACAATAAAATTTGAAATAATAATTGAATAATAATAAAATCAAGACCGTCGATTCAAAATCTAATCCTTATCATAAAAGAGGGAGAAAAAGAAGAAAAGAAAAGAAAAGAACAGAAAAAAAGAGAGGGAGAGATACCAAACGTTAAATTATTTGTTGTATTAAAATTCAGGAATAGAAAGCAAGTAACTTGATTTACCTGCAATAATATTTTTTCCGTTATGATTTCCGTTGGCACCACCTCTCGAAAATAGCGATCGTAAGTCTTCGAACGGTGGAACCTAAGCCGGTACCTTTTCACGAACAACGACCACCAATGGCGTCCCGTTTGTAGGATAGTCGCGGTGACTCCTCGCAATTCCGTCGTCTCGATCGTATTACGGTGGATAAATTACAACCACGGTCACTCGCTCGCCGATATAGGGTCGAACTAAGTAGAAGAAAGAGAGAGAAAGAGAAAGAGAGAGAGAAAGAGAAAGAGAGAAAGAGAGAAAGAGAGAAAGAGAGAAAGAGAGAGAAGGTAGAAGGTAGTAGAAGAAGAAGAAGAAGAAGAAGAAGAAAAGGTAGGGAGAACGAAGGGACGAAAGAAAAGGGCGAAGGGAGACGAGCGAGAGCGAGCCGAAGCACAGGACGGTTATTTCTGAATCTTTAGTCGGTTTACAAGTAGCGGGGTCACGGGCCGGCCCATAAAGAAGCATGACTTACATTGCTGCTATGTGGGCGCGCACCACGAAACTGCCATCTATCTCTGAAGCCAGGCCAGCCTCCTCCAGTCCATGGATACCCATCCGTTGTTCCACGTTTCGGTCCCTACAAAGTAGTAAGAAGAAGAAAGTTGCGGTAGAAAGGAGGAAGAAAACTATAGGTAAAGTTTAGAAGATCCTTTAAACCGAGGACCAAGGTTTAAGAGAACCTAGATATCTACAAGTAACAGCTGGACGAGTTTGAATTAAATGTTTTAATAAGAATAATAATAATAACGATAATAATAACAATAACAACGACAACCTGAATGAGTTTGAATTAAATGTTTTAATAACGAATAATAATAGCAATAATGATAATAATAGTAATAACAATGACAACAATAACAACAATAGTAATAATAATAATAATAATAATAGTAAAAAAGATGAAGAACAGTAATTATAATAATAATGATGGTGATGATGATGATAACAATGTAGCATTTAAATCGGTCATTCATTTGTATCGTATCATATTTAACCTTGATCTTTAGCCGAATGCCCTATATTTGATTGAAGTGTTTGTTTGATTAGAAACTAAGGAATAATTGATTCGATTCAATCAAAGTCGATGATTGTAGTTGGAAATGTAGAGAAAACGGTTTTATTGACACAACGACCTACATTATATACATACATATATATATATATATATACACACACATATACATACATACATACATACATATATATATTTATATATAGATAGATAGATAGATAGATAGATAGATATCGAAAATCCTAGAATATATCGAAAAAGACAGTAGCAAAAGAATCATAATAACATATCAGAATAAATCACGATGAATCTCCGGAGCTATCTACTTATTCGTAACCGACCTAGGTCATCGAAGTATTTACGTTCGCCAGCAACTACTAACGAGAGAAAACGAAAATGAAAAAGAGAGTGTAGAACGATCACCCACGCGATGACCGTTGTCCACTTGAAACGTAGCGCCGCTCGTATCTCGAGTTTCGCAGACACGCTGTCTGGAAGAGGAGGAATAAGAGATCGAGGGAAAGGCAGAGGACTGAGAAGGAAAGAAAGAAAGAAAGAGAAAGAGAACATCTCTCTCTCTCTCTCTCTCTCTCTCTCTCTCTCTCTGGAGAGAGAAAGAAAAAGAGAAAAAGAGAAAGAGAGAAAAAGAGAAAAAGAGAAAAAGAGAAAGAGAGAAAGAGAGAGAGAGAGAATCCTCCCGGCTGAGCGGCAAGCGCACGACTATAAGGAAGAAACCTCTTAATCGGGGGACCCGGACCGCGGCAGGGCACCGAGGTCTTACCCTCGTGGCTCAAGGCGGACGGTGTATCTCGAGAAGACTGACCCCGAACCCCACCACGCGTGCCACGTCGATCGACGAGTTTCTCTCTTTCTCTTTCTCTCTCTCTCTCTCTCTCTCTCTCTCTCTCTGTCTGTCTGTGTCTGTCTGTGTGTATGTGTGTATGTGTGCGTATGTCCGTCTCTGTCTCTCTTTTTCCTCTGGGTTATTCTCCGGTTCACTAGTAAACAGAGTCGTTTTCGCGTAATCAGCCAACGATGACCCTTCAGCAGATCCTCGTAGCATAGAGTTGCGAGAAGAAGATGAAACCAGAGTATTTCCGTCAATTCGTTCGAAGACAATAGGAAGCACGAGGATGGATCTCTCGAGAGTGAAAGAGTTAAACATGAGTTAAAAGGTTTGTGACACGTGCGTGACGTCATAAGCTTGCTTGCTTGCTTGCTTGCTTGCTTGCTTGCTTGCTTGGTTTCTATAGGAACAGTGTCGAGTCCCAACGGGGGAAGTTTTTCAGTCGGATACATGTTCCACGTGGAACATGTTTATATGTTGTCTAGTTGGTAACCTTTAGGAAGCTAGAGCTAAACTCCTTTCTTCTATCTGGATATCGTCGATTCGTTTTCTTCTTACAGCGAGTGACTTTTTTCTAAAAGAAAGAGAGAAAGAGAGAGAGAGAGAGAGAGAGAGAAAAAACAAGGAAAGAAAAAAAAAGTAAAAAGAAAACAGAAAGAGAAGAAAGAAGAGAAAAGAGAAAAAAAGAAAAAGTAGAAATAGAAACGTCTAAGAAGAGAACTCGTAATAGAGGAAACAACCCCTCGTGTTTTTCCATCCACGATATTTCGTCTTTCTCTCTTTGAGACTGCGATTCTTTTTCTTTTTCATACGGCCGTGTGATCGTCAACGTCGGCCACGAATACATTGGCTAGAGTCCGAACGTTCGTGTGTACGTGTGTGTATGTGTGTGAACTTGCGATACACAACAAACATTCATACATATACGTACACATACACACACGTACACGTACATTCTCTCTTTCTCTCTCTCTCTCTCTCTCTTTCTCACATATACATACAAACGAGAGAAAAGAAAAAGAAAGATGGTGAACACACCCTCTCTCTATTTTGCGCCCGCGATGGTGTACAGTCCGGTGGGCTTACAATGTGCCGGAGAGCCCAGGAAGACAACAAATCCATCATCTCCAGGAGGAGAGGCTGAAAGGGCTCCGTCGACAGCGCACTCTGTGTAATTGTGGCCCCGGCCCCCGGTGGCACGGACTTAGCCCAACCCTCTCTTTCTGCGCTTTCTCTTCTTCTCTCTTTCTCTCTTTCACTTTTCTTCTCTCTTCCTCTCTCTGTCTTTCTCTCTATTTCTCTGTGTTTCTCTGTACATCTACTACTCTCTGACATGCGCGCGGCAGCATGTGTCTCGTCGTCGATGATAGTAGTGCTCGTAGTGATTGTACTTGGTTATGTTGTGGTGTCGGTGGGCGGCCTTAGGGATACCCAACGATGCATCGTGTGCTGCTCGGCCCTCGGGAACTACCCCGTTTATTACCAAGTTTTACAAACGCTTAAAATATAACCCGTAAGAGTTGTCCGGGAAAGCGGATAGAGGGAGAGAAAGGGTGGACCGAGCGAGAGAAAGGTAGATGAGCAAAAGAAAGATAGATAGATAGAGAAAGAGAGAAAAAGAGAGAAAGAGAGAGAATAGAAGAGGACTATGAGGGATATATCGGTGTTGCGTCGTGCCAGTACTCCATTGTTCATCTACCGCGTGTACGCGTTTTCTCTTTTCCTCTTTCTCTTTCCCTCTCCCTTTCTCTCTCTCTCTCTCTCTCTCTCTCTCTCTCTCTCTCTATCTCTCCTTTACTCTTCTTACCACCCTTTCTACCGCTTTTCTCGAGTATTACGTATGTGCCTTCGCACGATGACACGGCCCATTGAATACTCGACTTTCGCGCTCTTTTCTCTCTCTCTCTCTCTTTCTCTTTCTCTTTCTCTTTCTTTCTATCTCTATTTTTGTCTCTCTCTCTCTCTCTCTTTCTCTCTTTCATCTCTATCTCTCTTTCTCTTTCTCTTCTACCCTTACCATCCTCCACTTTTACCCTCTTCCTTCTTCTTTCTCTTTCACTCTTTCTCGCTCGACGTTGGCGAACAAACGTAGATGCAAAAGAAGTATCTCTGAATGAGCGGTGCCTACGGACACTATAGAGTTTCTCTGTTATTAGCATCCACTCTGTCTCTTGCTGTATAGCCACGCCGCGAGAGAAGAGCGGTCATTATGGAGATTGAAACACCGTTCGGGCAACGCGTTCGTTTCGTTTCGTTTCGTTTCGTTCGTTCGTTCGCTCGCTCACTCGTTCGCTCACTCGTTCATTCGTTCGTTCATTCGTTCGTTCATTCGTTCGTTCGTTCGTTCTTTGGTTCGTTCATTCTTTTCTACGTCTCGTTCCGTTTGCTCGCTTCTATCTATGTAATCATTTCGAGATAGATAGATAGATATCACGTCTTGTTTACAAACTAGATACTACGTCCGTTACTTAGATAATAATAATAGTAATTATAATAGTAATATTAATAATAATAATAATAATAGTAGTAGTAGTAGTAGTAGTAGTAATAGTAGTAGTAATAGTAATTTTAATAGTAATAGTAATAATAGTAATAATACAAATCATAACAATAGTAAAAATAGTAATAATAATAATAATAATAATAATAGTAATAGTAAAGGTAATAATAGTAATAATAAAAATTATAACAATAGTAAAAATAGTAATAACAATAATAGTAATAATAATAGTAATAGTAACATTAATAGTAACAACAACAACAACAATAATAATAATAATAGTTTTCTCTCTTTTGCTTATCTTTTTCTTTTTTATTCTTATTTCTTTTTAATCTTTCTCATTTCTTTTCCTCTTTCTTTTTCTTTTTTTAACAAACCTTTCATCGACGCGTCTTTTATTTCTCGAAATAAGAAACATTCCCTTTGAAGAACAAAAATCAAACAACAAAACGTGAGAAACGAGATGTTCGATGATATTCTACGATCTTAATTAAGTACCGTTAATACGATAGGCTATTGGTAGAAGACTAATCGGCACGTACGGGACGACGTTTTCACGCTTGTTGCTTCTATGGCACGCCGTGCTTACACGCCTCCTCCTTCTCTCTTCTTCGATCTTAACGTTGATTTTATTATTTACGCAAAGCCTATGCGGAAATTGGCGAGAAAGGGTTACGCTCCTGAACTTCGAACAGAGAGAAAGAGAGAGAGAGACAGATAGAAAGAAGGAAAGAGAGAGAGAGAGAATAAGATACCATGATAAACTCTTACGAAGCGAGATAATTATAAGGCTCATAATTAAATACTGCTGTTGCTGCAAACGATCGCCGACTTACTCTTTATTTCTCTCTCTCTCTCTCTCTCTCTCTCTCTCTCTCTCTCTTTCTCTCTCTTTCTTTCTTTCTCTTTCTCTGGTCCCTTTAATCGGAGATCAGGCGGATCAGAATGCTTTCGTTTAACTGCGTGCTTCTAAGGAAGCAAAGCCGGATTATAATCCTTCTTCCTTCGACAATCTATTTCTAAAACTATCAGAAAATATTCGATGGTGTATTATTAGAATTCTTTATAAAAATATTCGTTATCTCCTCTTTGCCCTTTAAATATAAAAAAAAAGAAAAGAAAAAACAAGAAAAGAAAAGAAAAAGGAAAAAAGAAATCTCTTAATGAGACTAATTACACGTCATGAAAATTTCTCTCGATAAACTATCCTTACTCTTTGAACCTTTACCGATCATATATATATATATATGGCGAATATACCTAATCCCATGACTATAACCAAGCTATCCGGAAATGGCGAAGGAGACGGCCGGTGCTACGTTCGAAACTCGTTGAAGATAATGAGACGTTATATCGAATTATCGAGTATCGCGTACATACATACATACATATATATATATATACATACATATATATACATACATATATATATATACAAACATACATAGATAAAAAGAAAGAAAGAGATAGAAAAAGAAACAGAGAAAAAGATAGAGTAAGAAAGAAAGAGACATAGAGATAGAGAAAAAGAAAAAGAGAGAATAACTTTACCAATTTCCTCTATCCTCTCAGAGGACTCGCGTTAAAGAGATCGCGAATGCTTCCAACCTCCTTCGCACACATTCTGGTCCGCAAAAGCATCGCGGAGAAGGAGAACTAACGTAGGGAACCGTGACAGGCTAAAGATCGGGATCTTCCACGAGCGCAGACACGCAATTAACCGCGGGCTATGCTCCTCCGGGAGGAGTACAGTGTTTCTCGATCGTTTCTAAAGATCGATTTCTAAATCGAACGAAGATCTCAATATATAGTGAGATTTTATATCTTTCACAATGAGAGACACTGTCGGTTTCGAGCTGCCCGAAGAGATACCCATCCCCCATAAAAGCTTCCATGCATGTCAAACGTTATACGACCACGTTACTATTAAATACGTCAAAGGCCCGTATGTTTATTGCATATTGGATGCTGCTCGCCTCGACTCTCTCGTTCTCTCTCTTTCTCTCTAACTTTCTCTCTCTCTCTCTCTCTTTCTCTCTTTTTCTTTCTTTCTCTCCCTATCCGTCTCCAGCACCCTCCCTCTCGTCCACGTTCCGTCGACTCGGATTTTCTTTCTCTCTCTCTCTCTCTTTCTTTCTCTCTCTTTCTCTCTTTCTCTCTATCTCTCTTGGACCCCGTAACCCGAACCGATCACCATTGTCAAGGAAGAAATCGCCTTGCGAGATAGAAAGAGAAAAAAGAGAGGAGAAGCTATTCGTGCAGCTGCGATCGATCTTGCGATCTTACGATCTAACACCGGTTACTCATCGTAACTTGTGAACTCACTTTTCTAAGATTTCTTGGAGAAATGTTTACAAGTACTTATCTATCCACCTCTCTCTCTTCTTCTTCTTCTCTTCCTCTCTCTCTCTCTCTCTCTCTCTCTCTCTCTCTGTCTTTCATCCTCTCCGATTCATGTTTCTTCTATCTAAATTCAAAGATCTTTTTTTATGATGAAACATATTAAGAAATTAAATATTATGAACTCACTTTTCTAGGATTGCAAGTATTTAACCATCTCTCTCTCTCTCGCTTTCTCTTTCTGTCTCTCTTTCTTTTGCTTTCCCCGATTCATTTTTCTTATACCTACATTCAAGAATTTCTATTATGTTGAAAAATATTAATATATTTTTGTTGTTCACTTAAAAAATTGAATATTACAAACTCACTTTTTTAGAATTGCTTGAAGAAACGTATATACGTACTCATCTACCTATATTTCTGTCTCTCTCTCTCTCTCTCTCTCTTTCACCCTCCCCAATTTACCCTTATTATATCTAAATTCAAAGATTTCTATTATGCGAAAGAATATTTATATATTTTTATCGTTCACTTAAAAAATTGAATATTACAAACTCACTTTTTTAGAATTGCTTGAAGAAACATATATACGTATTCATCTATTTACTTCTCTCTCTCTCTTTCACCTTCCCCAATTCACTCTTATTATATCTAAATTCAAAGATTTCTATTATGCGAAAGAATATTAATATATTTTTATCGTTCACTTAAAAAGTTGAATATTACAAACTCACTTCTTTAAAATTGCTTGAAGAAACATATATACGTATTCATCTATTTACTTTTCTCTCTCTTTCACTTTCCCCAATTCACCCTTATTATATCTAAATTCAAAGATTTCTATTACGCTAAAGAATATTCATATATTTTTATCATTCGCTTAAAAAATTGAATATTACAAACTCACTCTTTTAGAATTGCTCGAAGAAACCTATGCACGTATTCTACCCATATTTCTCTCTCTCTTTCTATCTCTCTCTTTCACCCTCTCCGATTCACTATTCTTCTTCTATTTAAATTCAAAGATTTCTATTATGATGAAAAATGTTTATATATTTTTGTCGCTGACTTGAAAAATTGAATATTGTTTCGATTTCCATGACCCTTTTGAAACGTCTATGCTACTTTCGATCGTGAAAAGGAATTCGGTGTTTCTTATTATTCAGGATTTCAGGCTGTTCTTGGTAGATAGGGTGAATTATGCATGGTCAGTCCCGTGGTGGACGTGTCTCTGCCATCTTTCCCATAGCATGACCACGCCAGTAAACGACGCGTATACGCGGAGTGATAGATGGTCGTGTCAATTTCATCGGTATACGATATCGATGTGCGAAGGGCTATCTTCATCGACGAGACGAAACTGAGATTACGATACATGCGAGAGAATCGTTTTCATTTCTCGTTAAGATCGATTTGTCATCAAGGACGAAACGTTCAACGTACCGTTCAAACCGAATATCACGACAGTTATAACCATATTTTCAATGGTTCTCTCGTAAACGTATAGTTTCATTCATCGAAATATTTTTATATCCGTTAAATTACGTGTCTATCGTGTTATAGAAAAAATATTAGATGGACAATGAGTTGATAAATGATAAACAAAAATTGATACGTGTAGAAAGATCATTACTTTCCGATTCACCTAATAAAACAGACGTGGATGTTATTCTTTCTGTTTATTTTTTCAGACAAGTACATTTTCAAATTTCATTTTCCACGAGATACGACTGTATTTGCAAATCCAAGATTAAATTTATTGTAATAAACTAATCTTTACGAAACTTTTTTATCATTTTCATTTACTTCGAAACATTTCTTTCGAGTTAACAAACCAATTGAAATCGATATTTTGGGAATCATTTTTAATCCTGAATCTTGAAACCATCATCCCACAGTATCTACGTAAGCTTTCCATCATTGATACCTTTCGTAAAAAGATTCCTACAAAAGAAAAAGAAAAAGAAAAAGAAAAAGAAAAAGAAAAAGAGAAAAAAAGAAAAAAAAGACGAAGACGACGAGACAGAAAGTTTGCTTAAAAAATCGATAAATCAAATCCTCCCTCTCCACCCCTTTTGTCTTTTACACGATGTTACAATTTTTTTCTTTCCTCCAATCCTTCTCTCTCTCTCTCTCTCTCTCTCTCTGTCTCTTTCTCTTTCTTTTTCTCATCGAAATGAGTTTCAAGTCGACGTTGAATACGACGAACGACACCGTGAAACAACACCCTTTTCCTTCTGAGCCAAGCGTCAGTCGTAAAGTTGGATTTTTACTGGCCGTTCAAAGACGGCCGCGCCGTTCACTCGTCCGTGTCGTAGATGAAAATCTCAGCACACATCGCTTTCATTCTCTCTCTCTCTCTCTCTCTCTCTCTCTCTCTCTCTCTCTCTCTCTCTTTTTCTTTTTCTCTTTCTCTGTCCGTCTTTTTCTTTCTCTTTCTCTCACTTCCTTACGGCTACCCGTCGTTTCTCATCGTTCATTCAGAAGCCGATCTTATCGTCGAATGGTTTTGTTTAATTTTTCTATTAAAACGTGCTTACATTATAGAAGTCGGTGGTTGTTGGATCTGAAGCAAGCAGAGATTTTCTATCGCCATGATCGTAGTATCGATAGGCGGTAACCCAAGATCCTATTTTCAGTCCCTTGCATGAAGATTCTTTGAGCATCTAGATTAGAACATCGAGAATCGAGCGATGTTGGTACATAGACCATCGAATCACTTTTGTTCTTAGTCCTTCTTTAAATTCATATATATATATAGTTTTTAGAGATTCTCAAGTGAAGAAGAAAAGGAACAAAAAGATGATAATGAAGAAAAAGAAACAGAAGTCCAACCAATTTAATCATTTGCACTTCTATGTCGAGTGTGACTCGACATCAGTTTTTTTCTTAGGAACTCTTTTCTAGGATTGCACTTTGAAAATTGTTTTAAGAGATATCATACACTTGAAAATTACAAAAGACAACTATAGTGTAAATAAAATTGACGTTTAATTGAATTTCTTTCTTTAATTGAAATCGTTCCTTTATTTAGTTAAACTGTTCTATTTTTTAGTTGAAGTAAATTTTATATGAAACACTCGAAAGCGTTGGGAGCTCCTGGTAACAAAATTGAAGTATAATTCGGAGTGCAGAAGGTTAACCATCTGCGAATCTAGTTCTACCATATCGTTTTTTCTTTTTTTTTTTTTTAAACGCGTTTCTCTTTCTCTATATTTTTTTCTTCCTTTTCTTTTTTCTTTTCTATGCTCGCGATACATTCAGTTGTTGGACACGTCAACGTAGATCACGACACGCCCAAAACACAATGACAAGGTTCTCCGGGTGGTCGTCAGAAGGTCAGGTCGGTTCGATGAAAGTGAGTCCGCTAGGACTTGCGAAGGGCGCGTCCTCGACAGGACACACAAAGTGTTCGGCTCGGCATGCGGAATATTCAATGGCGCGAAAGAAATTAGGGCAGAGGTCTCTCTGAGAAGACTAACAGGGAGCAAACGGATCGACAAGAAACTTCTCGACGAGAATAACGAACGATCGTTTCTATTTGCTATTACACGCATTATACAAGATCATCTAACGATAAATGACAAAAAAAAAAAAGTGTTGTACAATCAATCGTTTTTTTCTTTTTTTTTTGTCCGAGTATTACTACCAACGAAATCGATATTTCGATATCGATTATAATTCTATGTATTTTCTGAAATTTTGTGAACTTGCGAAATTTTTTATACATGTCGATCGTAGAAAACAAATTTGAAACTTCATCGACCAGTCGTGTATCAATCAATCATTTGTCACTATATATCGCTTGCAACAATCAAATGAGCCATCGAATATATTCTGTATATAATTTTGCGATAAAAAGGACGAGTGATCGTGAAATATATATGATTATTTTATTTTTTTCTTTTATCGTTATATCATTTTTCTTTTTTTATCAATATATATCATTATTTTATTTCTTTTTTTTTCTTAACGACCATCTTTTTCTTATTCAACGATTAACCTCATGTATTTGAATAATTATAAATTCATATAATATTTTAAATAGTTATAAATTTATATAATATATTCGAAGATAGTTTGAAAGAACGGAGATGTTTGGATGAAATGAAAGACACATGAGATATTCTCGAGTTAACAGGCAAAAATAAGGCGGTAAAAAGAAGGCTGTGAAAGGAAAGATAGGAGCAACGATAAGGACATCCATGGATTCTGAAAACGATACGATCATTCGACGGATAAAACCATCAGGGAAACAGAATATTACAGGGTGCCGTTAGGGTGGATTCACACTTGCATATGTAATAATAGCGCAAACCTGAGGGGTGTCACTGGCTCTTTATGCGACGAGATCTACTGTAAAGCTGGTCGAAATCGCGGAGATACCACCCCATAATTTTTTTCCCCTACCATGTCCCTCCCTTTCTTCCTCCCTCCCTCTCCCTGCCCCTCACCGATTCTGTCTTCTTTCTTCTTAAACCCCCAAAAGCAGAGAAAATCCAAATGGTCATCGTAAATAGAAAATCCGTTTTTTTTTTCCTTCTTTTTCTTCCTTCTGTTCTGTGTAAAGCAGACCAGTTTATTCATATTATGACCGGCTTTTCGTTTATAGGGGTGTCACACTTCCCCCATAATCTATGCATACGTGCCAAAGTATCGTCTAACCGCGACGTCTTTTATACAATAGTTTCTCGCTTGTTTTCCATTCACCAAAAAAAAGACCAAAAAAAGAATGGAAAGAGGATCTATTTCGCAACATGATATATTCGTTCGAAACTGTTCATTAACGTTATGACGACTTTAACACGAATTTTGTATTTATTTACAAGGATTTTTGTAAATGTCCTAATTGTAGAATAAATAATGGTATAAACGTTTCTAGGACATATTATGTAATATATTTTTGATAATATTTGTTATAACATTGGCAAAAAACGTCTTGTATTGATTATTTTTATTTAAAAATAATTAATACAAATATTTCTATTCAAATTCAATACGAAATTACAAATAAAATTCAATAGAAAATAATTAATACAAAAAATGAACAAAAAATTGTAAAAATAATTAATACGTATATCAATACAAAATAATCAATACAAAAAATTAACAAAAAATTAAAAAATAATTGATACATGTATCAATCAAAGAAAAAAGAATTTTCTTCGCGAAATATTAATTTCTCTAAAGTAATCAATCGACGATTCAATATTAATTAATTCTTAAAATCGATTACAAATCGTATAAGATTAATATTTCCATCGACAAATATAAATACGTAAGAATATATGATAAATATACCTCTAATTCCACCTCTAAACAATATTTCTCTGATGAATAAAAAAAAACTATAATACAAGAATATGAATAATTATTTTTTCTCCAAATATCTAAACGATAAAATATATAGACGGAAGGAAGAAAATTCGTGCCAATTTTGGACGGCGAATCGCACCGGTGTTAGATGGCACCGTCAGTAACGATGAACAGAGTTCACAGAGAAAGAGAGAGAGAGCGAGAGAGATAGAAAGAGAAAGCAAGAGAGACAGACAGAGAGAGAGAGAGAGAGAGAGAGAGAGAGAGGGTGGAAGGAGGGTGCGCTACGTGGAATTAATTTTCATGGCTCGTTGGGTCGGGATCCCAATGAATAACGATAAAGTAAGGGCATAGGAGGAAAGCGAGTTGAGCTTTGGAGAGGTTCACTACGATGCTGTGCGCGGTCGTTACGCGCGGCATTAACTTTCGGCTTAGCCTCGTTTATGCAAATCGCAGCGGGCATCTGTTTTCGCGCTCGTGCTCGTTCGCGACATTTTTCTTTTTCTTTCATTTTATTTTATTTTATTTTTCTTTTTTTCATTAATTTTGTTAATCTGTTTCTTTTATTTTCTTCCGTCTTCCTTTAGACGACGAGAACGACTGCACCGGTCAGTCTGACATCACCATCTTTTCTTTCTCTCTTTGCTTGTTTCTTTTTTTCTTTATTTATTTCGTTCGTTCGTTCGTTCGTTCGTTCGTTCGTTCGTTCGTTCGTCTTCATTTCGAACGAACCGATCCTGCGCATTCTCGTCGCTCGTCGTCCTAAGTTCACGGAGTTCAGACAGATGCGAGTGTAACGCTAACGAGAACAATTAGAAGTTCCACTTTGCGCTAGGCTCGGGCTTCTCTCTCTCTCTCTCTTTTTCTCTAAAAATAAACACGGCCACTTAATGGCTCGTTCGCTCGCTCGCTCGTTCTGTCATAACCCGCAAGCAGATGCGAGGCCGTCTTATATTATTCCCACGAACGAAGCGCCGTTTCTTCGAATGCTATATGTCCTCTCGAATAATCTCGACCTCACTCACTCTCCCCTCTCTTCTTCCCTTACCTTCCCCTTCTCTTCCCCTCTTCTTCTTCTTCCTCTTCTTCTTCTTTTTCTCTCGTCGTCACAGCTTGCGTTACGTCGTTCGGACGATCGTTTTAATTGCGATATCTTACTCCTCGTATTAAACTATCATTCCGATCAAAGTGATTTTCGAAATGAAACAAATGTTTTTTCGTAATTGAAGGAAATCTATTTTTGTTGATTTGCCCTAATGTCGGCGTATGATACTCGGACTCGAGGGCAAAGAGGACGACGGCTCGTGGCTCGGAAACGAGCTCGTGCCCTTACGGACACCGTACTATGCTTGGAATGTGTATTTAACTGTCCGTTTAATTGAGCTTAATGGAACGATATTAGCCACTCGTGCGAGCGCGAGTGCTACGCGTTGGGTGTCGGAAGATCGGCGCGCGCGAGCTCAGCAAACGATCAACGCGAGAAATCGAGATCGATCAGGCTGATTGTCTTTTTAGTTGTACAATCGTATTGTAGTACTATTTACGATAGTGAAACATAATAAATAGAAGTATAACGGAGAATCGATGAAATCATAATACGATAGAATGTTATTATTTGGATGATTTGTGATAGAGGGTGGTGGATAGTAGGGATAACGTAAATTTTAGGTAAAATTAAAAATATTCTGCACGGAAGTTATTTGACGAAGATAAATGAGACTTTTATAGGATTGATTGAAAGAAAAGGCTGAGAGAGAGAGAGGGGGGGGGGGAAGAGAGAAAAATATTTTTGCTTGTGTGTTACAATTAAAAGATTTATTTAAAGTGAAGTTCGTAGATTTGACTTGTAAAAAAAAAACTATGTATTAAGTGATTATTAATTTTTTATAAAACATGAAACTTTCACGTGACACATTTTTATACACACACACATATATATATATACTTTTATATTCTTTGACTAATTGATCAAAAATAAATTGAATATTATTGATTCTTTTTTCTTGACTTATAAAAAAAAAACTATGTACTGATTATAAATAATATTGATTAGTAAATTATTATTAGCTCTCTATAAAATTATAAAACTTTCATGTCACGCACTTATATATATATATTTTATTTGTGAAAAAAAAATTATCTATTAAATGATTATTAGCTCTCTATAAAACTATGAAACTTTCACGTCACGTATTTATACACACACACACATATATATATATATTTCTTCTTCAAGTTTTATTTTGTTCCGTTATTATTGCTTAACAATTGACATTTTTAATAATACTTAAGTACAACTTATATATAATTACAAAACTACAATTACATCGATATATTAAAATATTCACGTCGATACGTTATTTTAATAAACACGAAAAAAGAAGATTAAAAGAAAAAGCAAAGAAGAGAAAAATAATTCCGTCAATGAAGAACCAGACCAGAATTATATCTTCGAGCGATCGGAACGTCATTCGTATATCTTAGATTATCAAAATATCTTTCAATTATAATCGATCTGACTGAAACTCGAGATATTCAAATTCGAAGGATCAAAGGGATGTTTTGAGGGCGAAGAGCTTGACCGTTACCAAAGGAACTAAAAGGATCGGTAAGGCGCGGTTAGCTCGTTTACATATCGCCGGACGTTGTTCCGGACGCGATAGATGCGATGGGATGATATCACGGCGCCGAAGTCCGTTCCTTCGAAGTTTCGCGAGTGGTAAGAGGAGAGAAGGGATAGTAAGAGAAACGACGAGCACAGTGCGAGGAACCAAGAAGATGCGGAGAAGAAGAACGAGGAAGGAGAAAAGATGGCAGGGGCAGATGGCGCGAAGATCGGACCATTGTTTGCCTTCTGACAGCGATAAGTTCACAATAAAGTTACATTCGCTCCCAAGTAAGTCCCTGTCCACTGGCTTCGTGATTTCCTTAACCGTCTGCTCCTCCTTCTTTCTCTCTCTCTCTCTGTCTTTCTCTCTATTTATATCTCTGTCTTTTTCTGTCTCCATATATTTCTGTCTTTCTTCTTCTTTCCTTACCAACAAACTCCTACCTCGACTCTACCAACTGCGAAGCAGTACACACGAGAGGAGCCTCCCTAGGAGTCCTGGTATACTCACTGGCGGTAACCATAATTCTCTTTGCATCTAACCCTCCCCACTCTACCAACCTTTCCCTTTCCCACCCCCAAGAACGATCTTCTCCAAGCACCTCTCTTCTTCTCGAACTCCTTGGTCAAGGTTATTCCACGATTGTTTTCGACCCTTCTTCTTCTTCTTCTTCTTCTTCTTCTTCTTCTTCTTCTTCTGTGGTTGTCCTTCGTGTACCTACTCCGCGTGCCTTCTTCCCTTACCTCTTAAAAGTAGTCTCCTCCATCTCCTCCCTCTTCACCATCGTAAGCTCGATTCCTTTTCTTTCTCTCTTTCTCTTTCACATCTCTCCCTTCTTTCATTCCCTCTCTTTCTCTTTCTGTCTCTTTTTGTGTCTCTTTCTCTTTCTTTTTCTCTTTCTCTATCTATCTATCTCTCCTTCCCGCATTCTCGAAACGGCCAGCGGAATTCATGAGACGAAATTGATGATTACGATGTCCCAACGAGCAAGGGCTACCCTCCTACCTACTCTACCTTCTTTCCTTCTCCCCATCTTTCTTTCCTCGCCTTTTACCCTCACCATATAACGCTTGCTAGTATCTCTCCCTCTTTCTTTCTTTTTCTATCTCCGGTCCTTTCGCTACTCGCAGCACGGAAGACGCATCGTTATGGGTTGTACGGTTATTTCGGCCGTCGTAAACAACGGCGGTTATAAGTATTCGAACTATATCCCGCCAAGTGTTCTGAAAATATTCTTTTGATATTCCTTTCACCTCCTGGATTTATTCTCCCTCCCACCTTCTCTCTCTCTTTCTTTCTTTCTCTCTCTCTCTTTCTCTCTCTTTCTCTTTTTTCTTTTACTTTTGATATCATTTTTAGAAATTGTATTATATTTTATTATCGTTGCTTCTTCTTTTTTTTTCTTTCTTTCTTTCTTTTTTTTTCTTTTATTTTTCTTTATAGTAAAACTGATGGTGAAGATAATAAGAAAATTGCATCGGTCTGTCTTAACGAATAAGTTATGATTTTTGCAAGCATCGTCTTTATATTTCGCGAATAGTAGATTAAAATTTAGAAAATAGTATTAAATAATGCTTTCCTAGATTTTTACGGATAGCTTTTATGTGTAATACGTTCATCGACTTGTGAAGTTAGATAATATCAATCTAACAGTAAATTGATATATTTAAAGAAAGTACTAATTACCTGTAATTACGAAAACAACGTTGATTCCGTTATAACTTTATGGCAACCATTGAATAATAAATAGTCTGTGCAACTCATAACTCATGCACAAAGTACTCTGCTCATTATCTTAAAAAGAAATAATTTCGCATTATATTTATTCGAAAGTATACGAATTTTTAAATCGTACAAATGGATACTTGAAAGCTGATACATATGAAAGATAAAATAATTACATGTCAAATAAGAAATATTACAAAATTTTTACATATCCAAGTGTTTCTTTTATTTATAGTTAACATAATTAAATATAAGATATTAATTGCGTTAATTTTTTTTTATTTGATTATATTAATTTAATATAAATATTAATTATTATTTACTATATTTATATATAATATATAAAACTATATTCGAAAAAGAAAAGAAAGAAAATTCTACTACAAAGACAATTCAAAACATTAATTTAAAACTTAAAACAACGATTTATTTTTCTCGTCAATTCTTATGAAATTCGAAAACAAAAAAAGAAAAAGAAAATTCTACTACAAAAACAATTCAAAACATCAATTTAAAACTTAAAACAACAAGTTACCTTTATCGTCAATTCTTATGAAATTCGAAAAAAAAGAAAAAGAGAAAGAGTACATAATACAAAAAAAAAGAGTACAAAGAAAATTCAAAATATTACTCTAAAACTTAAATCAACGATGTATATTTTTCGTCAATTCTTATGAAATTCGAAAACAAAAAAAGAAAAAGCAAGTTCTACTACAAAGACAATTCAAAACATCAATTTAAAACTTAAAACAAGTTACCTCTCTCGTCAATTCTTATGAAATTCGAAAACAAAAAAAAGAAACAAAAAATTCTACTACAAAGACAATACAAAACATCAATTTAAAACTTAAAACAACGAGTTACCTTTCTCGTTAATTCTTAAGAGACTCAAAAAAAAAAAAAGAAAAAGAATACATAGTACAGAAAAAGAGTACAAAAACAATTCAAAATATTCTTTTAAAAATTATAACGATTAGAGTTTCCATAGTAAAACCAAGAAACTTATTTGAAAAGGAAGAAACGCGTGTCGTTTCTAAGCCCAATGGGAACCATTTTAAAGTCAGTAGAAACACGAGTAGAGGTGGCAACTTGGTCATACGGGCGCCAACTAAAATTGCCCTTTCATCGCTTAATTAAGAGCCGACTCGGCTCGTTCTTGGGCCACTGGCCCCAGGCGCGATTTGGTAGAATCGTGCGGCCTCCGTAAACGATTTCCTCGGTCTCTTTCTCTCTTCCTCTTCTCCATCACCGTGATTTACTCAGGACAGTTCCACGATATGAAATAGAGGAAAAAGAAGAAGACGAGCAAGCTCACGCGTCAGGTAGCCAAGATACAAGGACGTTAATGTACAACGCGTTCGTTCTTAGTAACTACGAGGTACCGGGGGATCGTGAGAGAATTCACGTAAAAGAGAGACGAAAAGGTCTTTTTTTTTCTTTTTCTTTTTTTTTCTATATAGAGAAAGAGAGAGAGAGAGTAAGAGATACTTCTCACCGTACATATAAGTCGGATTTTCCATGATATTAACGTAGACACGTCGTTGTGGACGACGACGACGATGACGACGACAACAACGACGACAACGACGTCCTTGCTCGTTAAAAACGAAGTGGAATGAAAAGTAAGATCGTTATCCTTCCTGGTACGGCACGCATCGTATCAAGAATGTCTCCGAGCTCTTGATGAGCGCACCGACATATTTTCATGCTTGATTCTCTTTTCTCGTAAGAGTTTATGCGAAGAGAAGAAGGGAAAAAAAGGTGGTTATATGCGTCGAGATTTGAAAAGAAAATTACGAGATATTATCTTGCCCGATAAATAATCAAAGGAATTTTCAATAAACTATTTTAATGCTATTTATTTAGATATGTTATAATTAAAATTTTGCTCATTAGAGTTATGAAGGTAATCATTGTTTAATTGATATATAAGTTCGTTCTTTTAATTTTAAATCGATTCGTTGCTTCATGTAATCGGAATAATACAATTCTAAACTCACGTAATCATTACGTGTGTTTTATTATTCGATAGGAAGGAAAGTTTTTTTAAACGGAAAGATACGAGAAAAATGAAAAAGAAGAAATGTGTTTTGAGTTTTCGATGAAGATCTAGGACAATGTGAAAATGAAAAAAAAAAATGCGAAGAATTTAATTCGATGTATCATAGACAACTCAATCAATTCGCTCATTTTATTATTCGATCAGGAAGAAAGTTATTTAAACGAAAAGATACAAAAAATGAAAAAAGAAAAAAACATGTTCCTATTTTTTAACGAAGATCTAGGACATCGAAATAAATAAAAAAAAAAAAACACGAAGGAATTAATTCGATCTATGTTTCATAGATAACTCAATCAATTCACTTATTTTGTTATTCGATCGAGAAAAAAGTTATTTAATCGAAAAGATACGAAAAAATAAAAAAAAAACGTGTTTTGATTTTTCGATGAAGATCTAAGACAACATCGAAATAAAAAAAAAAAAGAAAAACCTCGAAGGAATTAATTCGATCCATGTTTCATAGACAACTCAATCAATTCGCTCATTTTATTATCCGATCGAGAAAAAAGTTATTTAAACGAAAAGATACGAAAAAATGAAAAAGAAGAGACGTGTTTTATTTCTTCGACGAGGATTTAGAATAATATCAAAATAAATAAAAAAAAAAAAAAACTCGAAGGAATTAATTCGATCCTTGTTTCATAAAGGATTTAATCAATTCACTTATTTTGTTATTCGATCAGAAAGAAAATTACTTAAACGACAAGATACGAAAAAAAGAAAAGGAGAAAAAAGGAACATGTTTCGATTTTTCGTCAGAAATCTAGAACAACGTAAAAATAAATTAAAAAAAAATCTCATAAGAATTAAATCGATCCATGTTTCATATACAAACTCAATCAATTCGCTCATTTTATTATTCGATCGAGAAGAAAGTTATATAAACGAAAAGACACGAAAAAAAAAAGAGAAAAAAAAGGAAAACAAAACATTTTTATTCTTCGACAAGGATCTATAACAACGTGTGTAAAAATAAATCAAAAGAAAATCCATATTCCGTCATTTTATTATTCGTTTATTTTATTATTCGAGAAAGTTTATTTAAAGAAACTTATTTAAAGGAAAAGACAAGAAGAAAGAAGAAGAAGGAAGAAAGAAGAAAAGAAAGAAACACGTTCCGACTTTTCGACAAAGATCTAGGACAACGTGTAAATAAATAAATAAATAAATAAATAAATAAATAAATAAATAAATAAAAAGAAAAAATAGAAGAAGAAAAGAAAAGAAGAGACAAAAAAGGGACGTACGAATTAATTCGATCGATATTTCGTCGGCTATGTAACTTTTTACCGGATGACGTACGATACATCGCATCTGCGCTAGCGATCTCAGCAAATAAAAATATAAAAAGAGAGAAAGAGCAGCATCCCTGATACTACGAACAGGTAGTCTATCACCCACCGTCGGGATAAAGCGCACTCGACTTTACCACGGAAAAGCATCGAGAATGCTCTTTCACCGAGGGAAAACGGCACGAACAGTTCGAAACCGTCGATATAAAGAGAGAAAGACAGAGAGAGAGAGAGAGAGAGAGAGAGAGAGAGGGGGAGACAGAGAGAGAAAGAGAGATAGAGAGAGAGAATTCATTCTCCCAGTACGGCGGCCATCGACGAAGCGGCAATTTGAGAGTATTAAGAACCGATCTCCATGTTATAACGGCTCGGTCTCGAAGCTCTGCCAGTAGTGGAGACTGTGCTATCCAACGAGCAGCGATATCACGAGGCTCGCTTCTACTATTAATGCCGCCATTACCTTGCACCATTCTTCGTTCTATTAATCGCTCAAAGTGCGTTCGTACGTACAATCACGTGGTACCATTACGACTATTAATGTCATCAAAATCATTCTGACGTATATATATATATATATATATATATATATATATATATATATGTAGTATATATAATACGTGATGTATATAATAAATAAAATATATAATATATAATATATATGTAAATATAATTAAAAAAAATATATATATATATATATATATATATAGGATATTCAAAAAGGTTGGGACTAAACTTATTTATGTCCGAAAATGTTAAACTGTAAAGGTATATAATTTTAAAGATATTTATGAATCATTATATCAGTTATAAGAAATATTCGAATTAGTGATAGCTGAACACTTTTTCTTTGTGTATATATATGTACTTATATATACGTACTGAATTTTTAATATTCTTCAGTAAACACTTCTCTTTTATCTTAGGATTAATATATTTTCCTTTCTTTCTCTCTTTCTTTTTTTTTTCTTTCATTCTTTTTTTATCATTTTCAATTTCGATATAATATCATCATTTCGATTATCGATAAAAAAAAAAAAATAAATAAATAAAAATAAAAATAAAAATAAATGCAAAAATAAGAGAGAAACATTAGATAGAATTTTAATTTGCTTTGGAATTCGATCGATGCATCGATCGATAATTTCGTTACGACGAAAATATACTTATTCCTTTCGTTAACGACCGTCAAGGATCGAGGGACGTCAACGAACAATGGTGGAATAAAAAGGACAAATCAAAAACAAGATCGTAACATGTGGTTCGTGTGCTCTTTGAAAATTCAAAGCGATTCGTAGGTAAGCGCGAAACAACAAGGAAGGGTCGACGGACAAGAAAAAGAGGACGATGGCGATCGATGATTTAAAGGTAATAGGTGCGAAGAAGAAATTCCCGAAGGTTATCGATTTCCTTCGCCTCCATGACGATTCGTGGATAATCGATTATCGTTACGGACCGCAGCTGAGAATGCGGTTTAGATCGAACGGAACGAGATATTCTTTCTAATTAGCTGGTCTTCAAGCCATTCTCCCATTTCTCTCCCTATCTCTCTCTTTCTCTCTCTTTTTCTCTCTTTCTCTCTTTCTCTCTCTCTCTGTCTCTCTCTTTCTCCCTGTAACCTTTTCGTTTTACACGAAAAATGTTCCACCGACACGTGTTAATTCATTTTCATCGTGTTAACGTTGATGAAGAAGACAATGTCGACGTAAATCTATTGTCGGTGTTACAAAGACGATAAAAAAATAAAAAGAAAAGAAAAAATTCAAGTTGAAGAGGGCCCGGCAAAAACGCGACGAGAAATTAATTATTACCGAAATTAATTGAATATATTTAATATCGACCAGTGTCCGTTTGTTCATAACATTGAATCAAATCGAAATGAAATAATTGAATAGCTTTAACGTGGAATAATTATAATTAAATATATACAATTACGACGGAATAATTATAATTGATAATAATTAAATAAATTCAACACGAATTAAAAAAATATATATATATATATACATGTAACAAACATGGATATATGGAAAAGATTAGAAGTATAAGGAATTTAAAAGAATCATATCAACAACAAACACCGATTGTCCATTGATAATTATTAAAAATTGATTAAAAAATTGAAATCAAACGGATCGCACTTCATCTCTTTTTCATATCTCTCTTTTTTTTTTTTCAACAAAATTTATCTCGTTCGTAGCAACGTAGTGGTGTATATAGTACGAGCATGACGAGTGCTCGAATACCGGGATATTATTACCATGAGACAATTACGCTACTCGTGAGTTTCTGCCATTAAAGTCGCGCTTGACGTTTAGACCTGTAGTGCTGGTGCACCGAGTTTCCTAGCTCCTATGCAAATACGGAACAAGAACGATCTCCAAGGCGCGGCATAGGGAGGAGTTACGCGGCTCATTTAGAATTATCGTGGCACGTCGTAACGGACACGATGAATTACCGTAAGAATTTCTACGACGGTAGACGGGCAAAGGACATACCGATTTAACTACCGAACATCGTCGATTTCACAATTTGATCCGGTTGGGACAACGCATCAGAATCGTGACGAAACTATCGAACATTATTTCTTCTTCGTTTGTGATTTCTTTTTATTTCTTTTTTTTTTTTTTTATTTGTTTTTTTATCCTCCGACTTCAACATTTTCAAAAAGTAGATAAAGAAATAAAAGGATATGCGTTATTAAAGAAAATGTTCTGAGAGACGAACGATTTGCGATATCTCGTTAAAACTTTAAAAATAAAAAACAAAAGATCGGCACCGTCGTTCGATTTTTTTTCTCTTTGAATTATTATGGTAATCGAATAATTATTTGTTTTCTTTTTTTCTTTCTTTCTTTTTCTTTCCACGTCAATTTTGTTTGTATAAAGAGGGAAATGAATTGATGGGATTTACATGGTCAATAAAGGAACAGAATTAAGCAAACTAAGCAAATAAATAACGACAACAACAATAACAACAACAATAATAATAATAATACTATTAATAATACTACTACTAATAATAATAATAATAGTAATAATAATAAATAAAATTAAGCGAACGATCTCGTAAATTTGTCAATTTTACAAGCTCTCCGACATTAGACGGAATCCATGAAATTTGTAAGACCTTAACCTACGAGAAAATACCTAAGACCGAGGAATACCTACGAAAGAGAGAAAAATTTTTTAACTTTCGAGTTGCACTTTGCAGCATCCACCTTTATCTCTCACGCATACCCGATTCGTTTGGCATCTCGTGCGACGACTACACGAGAATTCGCACACAGACGAGAAAGACGACGTCTTTCGATGTACCGTCCATGCCGTTCTGCTGCCATTAACGTAAGGTTCGCGGAAAGAGCAAAGCGGTGGCGGCGAAGAACTCAGAAAGAGAAAGACGAAGACAGAAACAAACAGAGATAGAGATAGAGAAAGACAGAGAAAGAAAGAGAGAGAGAGAGAGAGAAAGAAAGAAAGAGAGAGAGAGAGAGTAGTGGTGGGGGAGAGGGGAGAATTAACGCGGTAATTACACCGTGGAGAAATATGAGCTATACGATCGTCGGACTCTCTGCGTGGCATAAAACCATGATTGTGAAACGAATAGAACTATAAATCAAAACTCGCAGACTACTGTACGACCAGACGAATAACATGCGTAGGCTTCTACGATTATAAATATGATTAGAATACTGCCTATTATTCTGAAATAGTTACTACCGAACGAAGTCGTGTCAAGAATAAAAATAGAAGAAGAAGAAATGAAAAGAGAAGAAAGGGAAAAGATCGAAGGATTAAAATATTGAAAACAAGTGTGATTTTGAAACGATCTTTGTCGAATGCTAGGTATGATTCGAGAGTGTGAAATTGGACCGATTAAATCCGTGTAACGAGCAAGACTAATGTAAAGAGATTATTCTATCGTAGTATTAATATAATTCCAAAATCGGATTACAAAAAGAACTAAGAGATCAAATGCTCGGAGATTATCTACTATCTTAGAAAAGAAAATCACAGATCATTCATTTAAACGTTCATATAAATATCTCACGTTTCTCATCTCACGTTTTATTTTAGGATAAATTTTTATTTAAATTCGAACGAACGAATAACAGAAGAGGATTTAAAGGACGATTATTTCGAGGATATGTATCTTCAATTTGTTCCGATAGAAACGGTATTACATTTCTTCTTTTTTCTTTTTCTTTTTTTTCATTCAAGATATTACGAGGAGAAGAATATACGGTTGTAATGTTTCTTTACACGTGAGCAAAGGATATACAACAAAGTATACAGAGTCTCGTCTTCCATGAGTCTCTGTGCGACATGGGAAGCACTGCGGAATATAATCCGAGCGCGGAGAGATAGGACGATCTCCTTCGTCGTTCGTGCTTCTTCTTTCCCTTCTTTTCTCGATCCTTCTCCTCTCGCATGCTCAACGCGTTCACGTCTCACCCCGTTTCCTTTCTCTCTCTTTTATTCACTCTCTTTCTCTCTCTCTCTCTCTTTCTCTCTTTCTTACTCTGTCTCTCTAGTTATTCTATCTCTTTCTTTCTTTTTCTCATTTCTGCTTTTACGGTACAGGAGATAGAGATAAAGAACGAGAAAGAAAGAGAGAAAGAGAGAAAGAGAGAGAGAGAAAGCACCCGTATGCCTGTATTACTGCGTTTTACACGCCCCAAGAAGTCGAGAGACGACGAGGAGACGCACGGCATGTGTTCGTTCGCTCATTACGTATGCGCGTTACGTAGAGTCAGCCCCACAGATCGAGAGAGAGAAAGAGAGAGAGAGAGAGAGAGAGAGAGAGAGAGAGAGAGAGAGATATGCGGTGTGATATAATTTTCTAGTCGGTGCGTTTTCTTCCGTATGCGTGCGCGTGCTCGTGAGGGCACACTCGTCATTGTCATCCATCGTAAGCGTGTGTCCTGGATCTTTGTATTTTTAAACCGAACACTTTTGATCGTAAACTGGGATAAAGTTGAAAAAAAAAAACAGAAGAAAAATTCTATGATTCTACGAAAAAGACCAAAAAAAAAAAAAGAAAAAGATAGAAAGGAAGCGATTATCGATCTTGTTAACGTAGAACAGTTTTTATTTGATGAGATCAAAATATAATTTTCGTGTAAGTGAAATATGATTTATATTTCTAACGGGTTGATAGATCTGATAATAAGATTTATATACTCCTATATTTTTTTCTTTTTTTTTTATAACGAACGGATAAAAATTGTTCGACGTAAAATATTCGACGATAGGTGAACAAAAATGCGAATAAAATGTTTACTTAGAAAATTTGTACTATTGATAAAAAGGAAAGGAAATATTTGATTCGATTGATTAGAAATAAGGTTGACAGTCGAACGCATTCGAATTTTTTAACGCTGGATTTATGAAACTTGTCGATTTAATAGGTTTCTTTTTCAAATTACATGATCAAAGTTGCAGAAATCATAAATATTATTTTCTAGCAATTTGTATCGATCATGATTGATACGAACAAATGTTATGCAGGAAAGAAAAAACATCAAAAGAAAAAGCTTAGTTTAACGTACTCCTAAATGACGGAGATTGCAGTAAAAATGAGTTGATATATAATCAATGTCCGTAAATCTAGTGTTAAGATAATCTCGTGAATTACATCTCGATATGCTCGCAATGCAGTACAAATTCCAAGAAAATATGATTTACAGTACGGACATATGTCGGAAAAAGTAGAAACGGAGCAAGACCTCTGAAACGGATAAGCGTGACGGTAAAGAAAAAAGAAGAAAAAGAAAAAAGGAAGAAAAAATGAAAAAAAATATATATAAGAAGAAAAAAACAAAAATAAAAAATTCGCTTTCTGGAAAAGTGTAATATTACGTTTGGTCACAGCGTTGCGAGCGAAATAATGGCCGATGCTCGCTACTTTGCCGGACTTCTCGCGCTATAAGCGTTTCCGTAATTTAGAGACACGTTGTAAGTCGACTCTTGAGAGAGTTCGGCCGAGTTCCATGACAGGATAGTTCTCTCTCTCTCTCTCTCTCTCTCTCTCTCTCTCTCTCTCTCTCTCTCTCTCTCTCTCTCTCTCTCTATTGTAGTAGAAGACAGTCTCGTTTTTGTGACTGCCATACTGCTCATAATCTTTTTGAATTGCGACGAACGCACAATCGCGGTCAACGATCTCGCTAGTGAGCAAATAATCAGCTGTTATAGTTAAAAAAAAAAATAACGAGACTGTTAGATACAAAATTTGCAGTTTGAATTTGATTAATTAATTTCGATGCAAACCAATGATCCTAACATCAATTTAATTTGCTTACGAATTATGTTTCTTATTTAGTTTTTGTGATTGTCATGGAGATCATAATCTTTTTGAATTGTGATGAACGCACAATCGCGGTCAACGATCTCGCTAGTGAGCAAATAATTAGCTGTTATAGTTAAAAAAAAATAACGAGACTGTTAGATACAAAATTTGCAGTTTGAATTTGATTAATTAATTTCGATGCAAACCAATGATCCTAACATCAATTTAATTTGCTTACGAATTATGTTTCTTATTTAGTTTTTGTGATTGTCATGGAGATCATAATCTTTTTGAATTGTGATGAACGCACAATCGCGGTCAACGATCTCGCTAGTGAGCAAATAATCAGCTGTTATAGTTAAAAAAGAAAAACGAGACTGTTAGATACAAAATTTGCAATCTGAATTTGATTAATTAATTTCGATGCAAACCAATGATCCTAATATAAAATTAACATACATACTATATCAATTTAATTTAATTCCAAGTGATATATCTACAATATTATAAAAAACAGCGCCTTTAAACTGACTCCCAGTATATCTTATAATATTGAACTCAAACTATTTCAAAATACATTTACCACAATTAATTACACATAAATAATCAACTAAATAATTATTACAACAGAATCAAGAAAACTATTTTCGTCGATCTTAAAATCAAATTGTCTCCATCATCGTTTGATTTAATTCGTGATACGAGAAACGAGTATATTTTTCATTTCCTTTCTTTTTATTGACGATACAAAGAGTCCAAGGAACATTCTTAGAAAAAAGAAAAAAAAAATAAAGAGAAAAAAGAAAGATTTCCTTTTTTTTTCATTTCCATGATAATAAGAAGAAATATCTACGAATGACTTTTAACGAACTCGCAAAAGGATACAAGATGTAAGCTGCGTTAATAGTTGGAACGATAAAAGGGATACACGGTTGGTCCTTCTATCGGTGGCTCGTAAAATTAGTGCTACACCCGTGTAATATAGCTCGGCGAGAGGGTTAAAGCTCTGAGAGAGAACGGATACGTAATCCGAGATAATACCTCTCGTAGGTATCCCAGCGATTCTCTTAGGGGATCGCTCCTGAAATCGGTTGTCGGTCATCGAGTATCAGTCAAACCGGTTTTTCGGCGAGGAACTCAAATCCACGAAGCGTGCCTTACGCATATACACACTTCCCGATCGCTAATTTAGTATCGTAATAACGATAATTAACTCGAAACTCATCGAATCTGTGGACACATCATCTTATATATATATATATATATATATATATATTTACACATATATACATATATAAATATGTATATAATATTTCTTAAATACCGTGCTTGACAACGCTTAACTTAAACGAGTTATCGGAGTCTCCTACGAACGATACCGTGGAAACGTCTAATTGCTTTTTATAGGATTCCATAAGCCAAGCTGGCCGTGAAGAAGAAGAAGAAGAAGAAGAAGAAAAAGAAAATGAAGAAGAAGAGGAGAGAAAAAAGAATGAATCGATCCTTGACCCTTGGACGTTGTTTATAATCCAAAGATGTTACGCACGTTGCCGTCGTTAGAAATATCCGCGAAGAGGCGATCGCTTTAAATGTCTGCTTATTTTCTCTTCCTTTTTTCCTTGTTTTTCTACTTTTTTCTTCTTCTTCTTACGTTAAACATAATTCTGTCAAAGTTGCCATAACCGCGGACTACATTATCCGCGCGCTTTTACTTATAATCTTATTGGTAAAAAAAGAAAGAAAGAAAGAAAGAAAGAAAGAAAGAAAGGAAGAAAGAAAGAAAGATATTCCCACTCGGATATTTCCTTGCTTAGAAACGACTAGGAGACCAGTCACCTGTATTTGAACTTCTTAGAGACGATCAAATATTTAACGATTGCCTACGACCGAGAACAAGTATTGTCTCCCTCCATTAAACGCGTCCACTAGTACATACAAATGACCCCTTACATCGATATTACGCAATCCTGACCATCTTCAAAGTTAAAACGAAACCGTAGACTAAACGAACCGGAAGTGTACTCGGTAACGTGAGCGAATATTGAATCTTGATCCACTAAAGCTATCTTAGAGTCGACTAGATTCCGACTAGATTTATTTGAATAATCTTCTTCGTTCGAGTACAATACGAAACGTACTAAAATAAAAAAGATAAAAAGAAATATTCCTAATAAACCAGCACTAACGAAATCGTTCGAGGTTTCAATTTACGAAAAGAAAGAGATGTACGAAAAGAAAGAAAGAAAGAGAAAAATTCAAATAAATACAAAAATCATAAACGATAATCGGACGCGTGCGAGAATAGAAAAGGAATAAGAAAGACAAGAATAACAATTAAAAAAAAAAAAGAAAAAACCAAGAAGAAGAAGAAGAAGAAGAAGAAGGAAAAGAAAGAGAGTGGAATAGAGGGCGGAGGATGATCTCGAGGTCACGAAATGTGTCTCGGTCGTTGAGGGGCGTCAGTTCACGATGAGAAGGGCCCTCGTCCCTTGGTCCCCCTTACCCCCATGCCCCCTCTCCCCGTTCTTGTAGATCGTAGCTAGGGTTCCAGGTTCGCCGTTTGTTCGCCCGTGTTCGACGGTCCGCGCCGTTCGTTCGAGTTCGAGGAGCTGCAAGGAACGAGGTAGAAAGAAGAAAAGAGAGAACAAGATAGAATGAGAGAGTAAGACAGAGACAGACAGAGAGAGAAAGAAAAAGAGAGAGAAAAAGAGAGAGAGAAAAAGAGAGAGAAAGAGGGAAAGAGAGAAAGAGAGAGAGAGAGAGAGAGAGAGAGAGAGAAAGAGTTCGGGCCGTGGCCAGGGCAGGCCGGAGCGAAGGAGCACGGACCGGACAAAGGTCAGGCGGGTCGTTGCACCCGCGGGCAGGGCATATCTCTTCGATGCACTGCCGTGGCTGCTCGCTCCTTGCTGCATCGTCGTCCCTTTGCCTCGCGAACGGCGTACCTTCCATGGCTATGTGCGGTACCGCGGCCGTGCCTTTGAGCGAACGGCCCTCGGCAACGTTCGCGAGACTTCTCCAAGAGCTGGCCAAAGGAAAGAAAGAGAGAAAGAGAGAGAATGAGAGAGAGAGAGAGAGAAAGATACGCTTATAATGTTCTAGGACGTAGTCCTTCGAGACTTACGATCTAGAACACGAAATATAATCGATACCGCGGAACCTGTTCTCTCTGTTTCTCTCTGTCTCTCTTTTAAGAGAGAAAATTATACGTTTACTTGGAATATTTAACAAAGTATCGAACGAAAGAGAGATCGGATACTTGATCGGTTTGTTTTTTAAAAATGAATAAATAAAAGTGGTAGGTTATAGTTACCGAATGGATCCTGTTTTCGTTTTCACGTTAATTCGTACCTTTATAGTGTGTAAATCTTATGGATCGTAAAAATAAGGATAGAGTTCTCCTTAAAGTGATGCGTTTTACGCATCATAAGGTTCAAAGGGTCGTTGTTACGAGCCAATCTCGTCGTTCATCCTCGTCACACGATTTCTGCAATGCAACGCTGATCGGTCAGGTATGAAAGTACTACCTAGTCGAACACCCAGGAGAAAACGCTTATCCACTTGGTTACTAGCAAAAACTACTTCACCATTAGAGTCCTTATGTCTCGGTAAATCTTTTTGTCATTCCATGTTCATCTTTCTCCTTCATTTAAAACGATGCACGAAGAAATCGACGATACGAACTATGATACATGTGTCGTTTAAAAAGAAATCATGGAATTAATATAACACGTTTCGTTTATCTCTTTAGAAATTTATTTTGTAAATCAATATACTGATTTTTGTTAATTATATGTTTACTAATTATGGAAGTATCAATGTCAATCTTTATATTGGATTTATTTCGTTATCCGAGTAAGTCGATTAATACCGCTTTAATAATATCCTTTTAATTCTTTTAATGCGTAATGTAAGAATATAAAGTATCTGTAAAGAACATAAGAATTCGTTATGTAAAAGGAAATAATATTGTTAACGTTGTAACGTTAATAACAAAAAAAAAAACAACGGAACAGCATTGTAAAATAAAATCCCTTCGATCTGTTACAACACGAATGCTGGTATGAAATTATTATGAAAGAAAATAACATCGTAATACGTATAAAAAAATAATGTCGTAGAATAAAATCCCTTTGATCTATGAATTGTTACGAAGAAAAAAAAAGAAAAAAAGGAAGTAAAACAAAAAAAAACACAGAAAACAAAAAAAAAACAAAAAAGAAAAACGAATACAACGATCATTAGAAAAGAGAGACAAATAATTAAAAAACATTAAAATCTAAATTCTCAGTTCGTTCTATTATAAATAATATTGTTTTTGTTTTAGTTTTAAACAAAAAAAAAACATATATATATATATATACATATATATATATATATATATATATATATATATATATACACACATATATATATTCGTAATAAAAAAACAAACAAAAAGAAAAAAAAAGAAAAACGAATACAACGATTGTTATAAAAGAGAGACAAATAATTGAAAAACATTGAAATCTAAATTCTCAGTTCGCTCTATTATAAATAATATTATTTTTTTTAGTTTCAAACAAAAAAAAACATATATATATACATATATATATATATACACACATATATATATTCGTAATAAAAAAACAAACAAAAACCAAAAAAAAGAAAAACGAATACAACGACTGTTATAAAAGAGAGACAAATAATTGAAAAATATTGAAATCTATATTCTCAGTTCATATATATATATATATATATATATATATATATATATATCGCATATATGTTCGTACAGCAAACAAGACGACTGAAATTTCACGAACGTTCAAGATCTTTTAAAGTGAGAAAAAGTATTCGAATTGTAGAAGAGCGGCACTCGTTTTCACCGTTAAACGACGAAATGACTACGACTACGACTACGACGAGCGTAGCTTACGTTCCGTGCTCTTCGATTGCCCCGTACGAATCAATTAGAGACGGTAGATGGTACGCATGGCAGGCGGTCGACACCGTACGTTGCAAGACCGTGCGAGCGTCCGCTTTTACGACAGTCCATCTTTATGCATTAGTATTCGATGCGCGAGGAAATCGTTGTCGTTCCAGGTGCAGCCAATGATCTTCTATGCAGCGAATACCAAAGATTCACTATCGTACATCTATCGTCTTAGTCGTCAATGTGAATTCGAAACATACTACCCTACGTACGATTTAAACACGTTACTTCTTTTATTACAAGTTTACGAGCTACCTACTTGAAATTTATGAACGAGGTCGTTCGAATTCTTTAAATCTCTTAGCTATTGACCAATGATTCGATTAAACATGCGAACTATCGATTGAGACCTTCTGTTTTCAAGATTTACAAGAGAAGATGGAATATTTCTAGGAAGAAAAAAGGAATAGAAAAAGAAATTGGCAATTGGAATCATTTCTAAATTTTCTGTCTTGAACGTCGTAGGGAAAATGTAAACTCTCCGTTCGGTTCTAATCGAGCTTTTTAAATACTTTGTTATCTTTTATTATCATGTTTAGATAATGATAACAGAAAGAAAAGGAACAAGTGATACAAGAGTTCGATCTTTACGAATATCAATCGCGAAGTTGGTACAAAGTTGGCGGACGACGTCGAGTGTTC
Organism: Vespula vulgaris; assembly: GCF_905475345.1. Taxonomy (NCBI): domain Eukaryota; kingdom Metazoa; phylum Arthropoda; class Insecta; order Hymenoptera; family Vespidae; genus Vespula; species Vespula vulgaris. The sequence goes on from NC_066588.1 coordinate 11,068,238, forward strand.
TGTTCTGTGACCAAGAAACTCGAGAAGAAGAAGAAGAAGAAGAAGAAGAAGAAGAAGAAGAAGAAGAAGAAGAAGAAGAAGAAGAAGGAGTAGAAGAAGAAGAAGAAGAAGAAGAAGAAAGAGAAGCTAGCGTGGAGGAGGCAGAGATCGTAGGTAAAAGTCCCAGTGGTGGCTGTTGGGTCCCGAAGGCACGAGCCTTGGTAACAAAGGGCGATCTTATCTGGCGCACGGATCAAAACGAGAACATGGCCCCGGCATAGCGGGCATATCCGACATACCACGATATGCTAGCTTCCCGTGTATATACATTCACACAGTGAGAGAGAAAGAGAGAGAGAGAGAGAGAGAGGGGGAGAAAGAAAAAGAAAAAAAGAAAAAAACGAGAAAGAGAGAGAGAGAGAGAGAGAGATGTACATATAAGTATATATGTATATAAATATCTGTGAAGCCTCCACTGAATCGTTCCGATAAGTTAAACCATAATTCCATTGTACTTCTCAAATCCTAATGGTACGCGCCATATAAGGATATTTATTTACTAATTCCTTCAATTTCGTTATATAAACATTCTGTTTATATACAGTTTATTGTATTTTTATTTTGTTTATATACAGTTATATATATATATATATATATACAGTTTGACGAAAGAAGAAAAAAAAGAAGACAACTTTGTAAAAACAAACAAGAGAAAGAGGAAAGAAAAATCGAAATGAACTTTAAGACTCTGTAAAATATTCAGTGGTTTAAATAATATCATTAACATGGACCAATCGTTCCTCTTCTTTGCGCGTTTTAATTCATACCTTCGATAATTACGTTGCGGGATGTGTAATAACGAAATACGAGAAATATATCGAGGGGATCGTGCCCAAGCTCGTAAAAATAGAGCCCATTTCTCTTTCTCTCTCTCTCTCTCTCTTTCTCACCCTCGATAAAACTAGAATGAAAAAGAAAGAGAGAAAGAGAGAAAGAGAGAGAACGAAAGGGAATAACGATGAATGGACAAAGAGACAGAGAGAGAGATTGAGATAGAGAGAAAAAGAGAGAGAGAGAGAGAGAGAGAGAGTATATATGTATGTGTGAGAACAGCAAATTAGCGGAAAGCACTGGGTCACATCTGGACGAGACGAGCCCCAATCCATGTCTCGTGATTTACTGGCGTAGCTTCGAACGGCGCATGGTCTTCATTACTAAATTACACGTCAGTGGCCACCGGCCGGGCCACCGACGAATCAATTTTTTACTATAGTTCAACAGCCAATCAACGAGCATATTAATCGTAGGAGTTTATACTTCGTATAAAGAAGAGAAAGAAAAAGAAAGAAAGAGAAAAATAGAAAAATAGAATGGTATTCTTGCATTATATGTAAGTACACATAATCGAGATAACTGTAATTCTTACGGGTTTTCTGTCGTTATTATTCTCGACTTTACAAGATGTATTCTCATCGATGTAAAATTTTCTATATTTGCGATAATCGTTGATAATGAATATTTCCTATAAACGTTAACGCCCAATTCAAAATCGGATTAAAAATTATCACGGAACGATAATTATAAACGCGTATCAGTGAACGACTGGTCCAAGTACGGAAGATTTTCTTTTCTCTCTCTCTCTTTCTCTCTCTCTCTTTCTCTCTCTCTCTTGCTTTCTCTGTCTCTCTCTCTCTTTCTTGTTCAGTGGACCAAGACGGGGTGAAGACGCTGAGAAGGGTATGCCACGCAGGTATTAGCATATTAATTTTCCGGAGACTGCGACGCACAGATAAAGCATCTTAGGTAGACGAATTTCGGTGATGAATCAAGCTCATACCCGTTAGTAATTATTCGTAAAGTTCAGCGCCACAGGGTGAATACCGTGGGCGAAACGAAAGAAAAATATTTTTCTTTCTAGCGTCTTCAGTGGATGGAGCAGTGCAGGCTCGTTTTATCCCTCTGCTTTTTCACCACCACCATCTTCTTCTTCTTCTTTTTCTTTTTCTTTTTCTTCTTCTTGTTATTTTCTTCTTCTCTTCCTGTTCTTCTTCTACGTCTACTTTTTCTTCTACTTCTCTGAGAAAATTTTATAAAAAGGAAAAATCTTCGTAAAAAAGAAAAGTTGGAATTTTTAGATCGTTATATAATTGCTCGAGTTAAATATATGAGTACTTACGTATATGTATACGTATACATGTAATATACGTAGGTAAAATATATATTTACTATTTACACTTACTGATACAAAATATAGAAATATAGAAATAAAGAAAAATTAATAATTAATAAACAAATAAATAAATATTTACACTTACTGATAAAAATTAAGAAATATACTAATCGTCGGCTATTTCATATATTCTTTATGTTTCGAAATACATAGGTTGAAACTAAAAATAGCATCATGAGATAATATTTTATACGTCAATAAATAATATTATGCTATTTTTAGTTTCAATCTGTGTATTTCGGAAGATAAAAAATATTGTATAAAAATGATCGAAATATTATTTTGTTTCTTTACATTTATCAATAATATATATTATTTATAATGAGTTCATATATATATAATGAATTATTATAAATATATATATATATATATATGTATTCAATTCTTATATTAACAACATATATATATATATATATATATATATATATATATATATTATATGTAGGTGTACCTACATATGTACGTATAAAGAAACACACGATCGTCGAATCGTCGTCTATTCTCAAGAAAGATAAGACGTACCGCTAATAGAGCTGTCGGTCTAAAACAATGTTAATCTATTTACTCCTTACACGTCTCTTTCCCTTCTCTCCTAACGTCTTCTCTCCCTCCCCATCTTCTGAAAACTCCGGTTTCCTCCGGTTCCACCCGCTTTTATCAAGCTCGTATTTCATAACTGGCGTCCGTTTATGAGCAAGCAAGAAATTAACTTTTTCGCTAATTAACTCCCCGGAGCTGCTAACGAACTGTGGCCAACGCGTATCGTGGCTCCTTCCTTTTTCGTGTACGAGTAAACACGCGGTGAAGAACGTGCCTTCTTATATAGCTCTTTACACGCTGTAAGGGTGTAATTAATATCTTTATCTTGTTTATTAGCGTATACCGTTCGTTAGGTGACTGATCAATAACGTTTATGTATGGAACATAATCTTATCTTCTCTCTCTCTTTTTCTCTCTCTCTCTCTCTCTCTCTCTCTTTCTTTCTCTTTCTTTCACCTGGGTATCTATCGGAAATCTTTAGGTTCATTAAAATATGAAACGTTTAAGTTCGATCCTCAACCAAATGAAACGCCGTCACGACTTCACCCAAGTTCATTAACACTTTTCGTAATTTCTTGAAAAAGTTCTATGACGGAAATACGTCATTTTCCTTCTGAATCGTTCTTTCTTTCTTTCTTTCTTTCTTCATTTCTTTCTTTTATTCTTTTCCTTCTCTAACAAATTCATTCCCGAAAGTATTAATCCCGACCGGTCGTCTCGGGCTCATAAATATAAATCAGCTTTTTTACTAATTACCCTGACAAGATTGGCGAAACGCTTCATTGCCGTCTTGCGCGTGAAGAAAAAAAGAAAAGAAAAGAGAAAAAAGAGAAAGAAGTAGAAGAAGAATAAGAAGAAAGGAGGGAGAGAGAGAGAGAGAAAGAAAGAGAGAGTGCGATAAAAGAAAGTTGGATCGAGCGAATAACTGAAAAATAATGGAAATACATTTAATTGAGAGAAGGGATAGAAAAGATGCTACGTCTTTCTTTCTATCAGGAATTTTTCTTTTTCTTTCCTAAATATGATACACTTATGTGAATTTTGAATATTGTATCGATAAATCTTATAAAATATATACATACATACATACATATATATATATATATAATAAAATATTATAAATATATTATATGTTTAATTCATATATTAACAATATATATACATATTCATAATATGTACATATATATATATGTGTCTATATAAATAAATAAATAAATATATATATATATATATATGTATTACATTCAATGCAAATATAACGTGATAATAATAACTTTCTAATAGACAATTAAAAAAAAAAAAGAAAACGAATAAAACGAATCTCAGTTCACTCGACCGAAAAAGATCGATCTTAAGAATCATTTTTAGATACGAAGTCGAATAGAAAATATATTCGTTCTTCCGATCATATTTTCCATCTTCATAGTCAAAATTCCAAAAGGGACATTTTTCTTTCGCATGAAAACAATAACGTTTCGCGAGCATATAATATATGTACATACCTACACACACACACACATACATAGAGATTCAAATATATATGTATATATACTTACATATATAAAGATACATGAACGAGAGTCGAAAGGCAATCGATAGCGTCCAACCACCTATGACAGGGTCTACCCTTCTTTCATGCATATGCCGATGGCACTCATACATTTTGGCCCCTCGGCGACGCCCTCGGTAGCCCTACGAATGACACCACCCTGGACCATCGACTCGTGTCTAGGGATTGAATTTGTTATGTTGATTTGAAAGGAGATATCTGCCGATCCGTTCTTTTTTTTTCTTTTTTTTTTCCCTCTTTTTCATTTCCCTGTATCTTCTCCGAATACCACCACCGTAGCCGCGACCTCGAACTCCTTCATCAGGAAATAAAGAAGTTCCATATTTCCTATCGCGAAATGTGTTACATCGCGGTTTACATTATACAAACGCGATCAATGAAATTCCAAGAAATGTGTCAACGTCGTGTCGAACAGATTGACGGGAATTTATCAAAATGAATCCAACGTGGTTGCTTGTTTTCTCGTTTAACGTGATATATTTAATAAATCGATCGAACTGTCTGTCTCATCGTGCCGACAAGAAAGAGAGAGAGAGAGAGAGAGAGAGAGAGAGAAAGAGAGAGAGAGAGAGAGAGGGAGAGAAAGAGAGGGAAAAAAAATAAATGCATAGAGGTGACAGGTGGACACAATGGCCGACGAAGAACCATTGTCGTTCTTGACTTTGAGCAGTCTGTCGCGGCCATCTCGTACGTTGCAGACGACTCGAGCCACCGGAGGATTGTCGCGAAGGAGAGGTCCGTGTTGTGCCGACGTACCGAGTGTGACACGACTCGTTGAATACGGCTTTTAATTACGTCATGAATAGTAACGTTTCTCTCTCTTTCTTACTCACTCTCTCTCTCTCTCTCTCTCTCTCTCTCTCTCTGTCTTTCTCTCTGTCTTTCTCTCTGTCTCTCTCTTAATGTGTATATACATAGATATATGTATATACGTCGCGTCTTGCACGGTAGAGTTTAATATAAAGCCCGCAATAATGGCCACTCCGGGCAGCAGGGGAACGTGGAAAAAAGGGTCTGTCTGGAAAATGACGAGATCGACTGCCAATGTTGGTGACAAAGGCATCGTGGAAAAATATAGCCGGTCTACAACGTGTGTAACCTCCGTTAGTACGGACTGCACTGTTTGTATATCTCTCTTTCACTCTTTCTCCATTTCGAGAGATAATGAAGACTCGTTTTGTTTCACGGCTGTCTATGTCCGTTTCGAGGGCAAAGCGATTTTTCGACGCGGAATAAGGAAGTGTGTACTACGTCGATTGCTCACATACAAAAGAAACAGACAGAAAGAGAGAAAGAGAGAGAGAAAAAAAAAGAGAGAGAGAGAGAGAGAAAGATAGAAGAAAAAGAGAGCCGGTGAGTTCGTTCGTTAGCGGGCCAGTAAAAACGGGAACGGTTAAATGCTTCTGTTGACCCCGGTGTCCTCACGAAGCTATAGTGAGTCGTGATGCATCACGGGTTGGGTCAGATTGAACCAACATCGGTGCCGACCTAGAAGGCGAATTGGCCGTGTTTAGTAATATTCCTCGACTCGTCTTTATATAACTCTGACACTGTCGCGCTGCTATTTAAAAATAAACGAAGTTGAAGAAGAGAGAGAAAGAGAAAGAGAAAGAGGGAGAGAGAGAGAAAGAAAGAAAGAAACAGAGAGAAAGAGAGAGAGAGAGAGAGAGAGAGAAAAATGAACGCGTGCGCTCATTCGAGTCGAGTAAAACGCCTCTTCTCGTTGCGAGTTCATATACGAACGAAGAACGCTTGGAAACGCAAGGGCACGTCACAGAGAGATAGAAAGATACAGCAAGAGAGAGAAAGAGAGAAGCAAAGAAGATCGTCGAGCAAACGAGCGTCGCGTCTCCAAAGGCGCCGCTGTTTGTAGCCCGAGACTCGGGTGGCGATGTGAACTAATGTTTCATTAAGACGGGCAGCTGCGTCGTCGTCACTTAACTTATTAAACAACATGGCCGATCCCTCCCTCCCTACCCACCCTCTCTCCTTTCCTCCTTCTATTTCCCCACTTACCCCCCACCCTCTCTCCCACCCCCTGTTTAGAAAGAACGTGACCGAAAACTGTCATCGCGTGAACGCCAAGAAACGTAGTCTTCTTAATGAATCTTTTTTTAACTTTGTAATATATGTAAGCCGTATTTTCGCGGTTTCTTTTTTTTTAAGTTTACCTAGATTCGGACTATTGAGATTAGTTATGTCTTCTTCGAGAATTTTATTTCTTGGTTTCTTTTTTTTTTTTTTTATTCTGATAATCTATCTCTTTTTCGTCCTTTTTTTCTTTCTCTCTTCATCCTCTTTCTCTCTCTTTCTTCGTACAGAATGGCTTCCACGCGACGACGGTGACATAAAGTCATCCAGAAGCTGTGCCGTGGAAGAAAGGAAGATTCCTAGAAGTCTTTCGGTACGAACGCGCACGAGTTTTACAACCTCGTCCTCGTGTGGTCACAGATGGGAAGACGCGATATAAAAAACTGGGTGCACATATTCGTCCCTCGAGAATGTAGTTTACATACGCTCCCTTATTCGCGCACACCTACGTACATAAACGTACTATATAGATATATTCACACACACTCGTATATATATATGTGTGTGTGTGTGTGTATCTTTGATGTATGTATGTATGTATGTATGTATGTATGTATGTAACGTGTCCTCTCCTTTTATATGACTATCTGTTTATCTCGTGTTCTTCTCCGTATCTTAAAATTTACCGGCGAGAAAAAAGATTTTTCTAGGAAGAGAGAAATAATATAAACAGATTGATCGATGATGAGCGTCTATTTTGATATTAGACGAATTAATCAAGTCGAAAAAGAAAATAAAACGTATTTTGCTATTAATGAATATTACCTTTGAAATATGATTATATATTGAGGAATGGAATATATGTTGTTAATAAGTGTGACATATCTTAGATTATTAATGGAAATAAAATCAAGTTTGAATAAAATGTATTATAACGAAATATATTAAATATATTAAATAAAATATGCGATTTAATAATTTACTGAATAAAATAAATTAAACGAAATATATAATTATAAATATTAATAATCATTTAAATCATGATAAACGAAAGAAGAAATTAAAGAAAAAAGAATAAAATGTGCAATTTAATAATTCATTCAATAAAATATATTAAACGAAATATATAATTACAGATATCAATAGTCATTTTTAAATTATGAGAAAAAAGAAATATAATGAAAAAAGATGAAATGAGAATTGTTGGAAACTTTAAGAAAGACAGAGAAAAAGAAAAAAAAAGAAAAGAGAGAGACCATAAAAAATGAAACGTCGAACGAATCAAGGAACCAAAAATTCCTGATCGAAATCGTCAATTTTAATCCGACTTCGTATTACTCGCTCGAACGATCGTCTCGATCTTGATCCCATTTTCCTGATCCTGGCGTATCATACCTCTTCCGTTTACATGGTTCCGCACGACGGGAGAGATTTCATCTAGACGTTATCCTCCATCGCGCGAATGCTCTTAGCTGCCCACAGAAGTGTTAAAATTTTTATTCCAAAGTAAAAATGAAACATCGTACGCGTGTTCGTACGCACATTCCTACGGAATGCCCCACCCACCCCCGCTGGTTTCAACTTCGTATAAGGTGGTAACTCGGTAACGCAGTAACGCGGTGGAAACCGTCTTTCGTAAGCGGATCACGCTTCCTGCTGAGTGCTTTACGGCATCACTTTTTTCCTCAACCCACTTCCACGTCTCGCTCGTCTTTGCTTTCCCCCACTAGTGACCACCCTATTTCTCCTTCCCTTTACATCTTTATTTCGCTGGTTTAAAATCGCGAATAAAGATCCTCGAAAGAATAGAAGCGTTCGAGAGAGGTTTGTATACATAAAAAAGAAGAACGTTTCTTTTGGACTAGCTCCGCACAATTTGTCCTGGACGCTTTGCTACGAATAAATAAAAAAAGAAAAATGAAAGAAGGAGAGAGAGAGAGAAGAAATATGTGTAACGATAAATAAGATTAATTGAGAGAAGAGAAGAATATATAAGTACGTACATTCGTATCCAAAAATTTACTGTGTTAAATATTCTTAAAGATTGGACTTAAAGTTGTAATAGAAATATCGAATCGATTTTACATAAAAGAAGAGAAAAAAGATAGACAAAAAAGAAAACGAAGAGGAAAAAAGAAGAAAAAGAAAAAAAAGAAAAGAGAGAGAGAGAGAAACATATGTAACAATAAATAAGATTAATTGAGAGAAGAGAAGAGTATATAAGTACATAGATTCATATCCAAAAATTTACTGTGTCAAATATTCTTAAAGATCGGACTAAACATTTAATAGAAAAATCGAATCGATTTTCCATAAAAAAAAAGAAGAAAAAGAAAGAAGAGAGAGAGAAGAAACGTATGTAAAATAAATAAGATTAATTAAGAAAAAAGAAAAATATTTAAGTACGTGCAATCATACCCAAAAATTTACTGTGTCAAATATTCTCAAAGATTGGGCTAAAAATAGTGATCGAAAAATCGGATCAATCTTTCGTAAAAAGATGAAATAAAAAAAACGAAAAAGAAAAGAAGAAGAGAGAGAGAGAGAGAGAGAAACATATGTAATAACAAATAAGATTAATCAAAAGAAGAGAAGAATATAAAAGTACATATACAACCATAACCAAAAATTAACTGTGTCAAATATTCTTCAAGATTGGGCTAAAAATAGTGATCGAAAAATCGGATCGATCTATCATAAAAAAAAAAAAAACGAAAAAGAAAAAAGAAGAAAAAGAAGAGATAGAGAGAGAGAGAGAGAGAGAGAGAGAGAGAGAGAGAGAGAGAACATATAACAATAAGATGAATCAAGACAAGAGAAGAGTATATTCGTATCCAAAAATGTATTATATCAAATATTCTTAAAGATCGGGCTAAAACTAATGATCGAAAAATCGATCTTCCATAAAGAGACGGAACAATAAAGAAAATCAAAAAGAAGAGAAGAAGAAAAAGAGAGGTAAATAAAAAGAGAGAGAGAGAGAGAGAAAAAGAAAGAAAGAAAAGAAAAACAAGAAGAAAAATAGTGGAACGTGAAATAGTGAGACGGAGGGAATAGCCGCGAGGATAGAAACGTAACTCGCGTAGAAGACGACGAAAGAGAGTGCCGGTGACTGGTGCGGCTGCTTTGCGGTGGAGGCATCGAACGAGTCGCGCCATAAAACACGGGGAATCCGGGGCTTTATTTTATTTCATTCAATTCTTCACGGGCGACAACTGCCGCAGGAATATGGAATCAAGTTGTTACCCCGTCCTACGAAGGATGACGAGTGCTCGTGAACGAGATAGAAAGAGATAGACCGATGTAGGATGGACGAAGAGAAGTAGAAGGAGAAGAAGGGAAACGGTAGTAGATATCGGTAGTTTTGCTGCCACAGGGGCCGCCTGGCTCTTCCAAAGAGACACATGCCGCATAACCAAGTGGCGGGCACGCGCTGCTGCTTCTGCTGCTGCCGTTGGTGCTGCCGTTGCTGCCTTCTCTTCGACTATATTACCTACTCGAGATGTGCACGCGCGTACATACGTAGTTACTTTACGTACGTATCTACTCGTGCGCATTCCTCCTACAAAAGCGCACCTACGCACGATCCATCCGAGTAACGACGAAAGGGAACGTGAAAAAATGTCGGACGACTATAATGCAGTTTAATAGACAAGTTTTGATAGGGATTTTAACTCGGCGGAGTTTGTTATATTTCATTGTTACAATCTATTTATGTTTCATATTTCGATAAATCTGTTCAAGTCTTTTCAAATTATGTCGGGTGATTGTAATGCAGTATATCGTGTAATACGAATTTTCTTATTAATTCGTTGGAGTTTGTTATGTTTTATTATTAAGATCAATTTATGTTTTATATTTCGATAAATCTGTTCAAATCTATTCAAATTATGTCGGGTGATTGTAATGCAGTATATCGTGTAATACGAATTTTGTTATTAATTTGTTGGAGTTTGTTATATTTAATTATTAAGATGGATTTATATATTTTATATTTCGATAAATTTATTCAAAAAATATCGAACGACTGTAATGCAGTAGGAAAGTTTAATACAAATTTTGTTATTAATTCATTGGAGTTTGTTATATTTAATTATTAAGATGGATTTATATATTTTATATTTCGATAAATTTATTCAAAAAATATCGGACGACTGTAATGCAATAGAGAAGTTTAATACAAATTTTGTTATTAATTCATTGGAGTTTGTTATATTTAATTATTAAGATGGATTTATATATTTTATATTTCGATAAATTTATTCAAAAAATATCGAACGACTGTAATGCAGTAGGAAAGTTTAATACAAATTTTGTTATTAATTCGTTGGAGTTTGTTATATTTCATTATTAAGATCAATTTATGTTTTATATTTCGATAAATCTGTTCAAATCTATTCAAAATATGTCGGGTGATTGTAATGCAGTATATCGTGTAATACGAATTTTGTTATTAATTCGTTGGAGTTTTATATTTAATAATTAAAATAAATTTGTATATTTTATACTTCAATAAATCTATTCAAATCTGTTCAAAAAATATCAAACGAGTGTAATGCACTACATCGTTTAATGTAAATTTTGTTATAATATCAATAAGAATCTATTATCAATTTGTCGCAGTTTGTTATACTTAATGATTAAGATGGATTTATAAATTTTATCTTTTGATAAATCTACTCAAATGCGTTTGATCCGAATTGCGATTGATACGTAAAAACATTGATTCTATATTTTTTTATTGAACGAAAAAGAAGGTACAATTTCTTTCGATAATCAAAATGTTATATTCATTCGATCTTTTCTAGTCTTTGACATCGTCTAGCTCGAGATTCGACCATCTGGAGCAAATGACACGCCCGAAATATCCTGTTTAACGGAGCTTCCTTCAATGACGAACGAACGAATCCTTGAACTAGTGCGTGATAAATTCTTTGGTTACGCTTTGATACAACGGTCGTTCGAAGCAACAATTTGACGCTTATTGAAAAAGAAATATTCTAAATGGAATGTCTCCTTTAACAAGAAACGTCTTGTTGATTGTAATTTAATGCCGATACGAAATAACGTTTTAAAAACATTTTTGACTTCCTCCTATCGAGATAGGAAAAAATCTTTTTATTTTTTATAAAATATATTTTAATATATTTTATACATTTAATATATTTATACATTTATCGATATATTTATATATTTAATAATAACGTTTTAATACAACAATTTAATAATAATTTAATTTATATATTTATATATTTAATATATTTAATAATAAAAAGAAACATAATTATTACTGAGGTAAACCAAAAAAACAAAAAAAAATTACCACGATGAGTTTCATTAATAATTGAATTATTTATATTGACAAAAATACATAATCCTAAACAAAACTTGAACTTGAAAAAAAATAATAAACCTTTGAAGATCCTAAACGAAAATTCGAACTTAAAAAAACGATAAATCTTTTAACAGCCTTATTCCTTAAAATAATCTACAATAAAATATATCATTGACAAATCGATTGACGAAAAATGATGTTACAATTTCCATAATATTCAATTTCTTCGTTTCTCATTTCAATTGAATTTCTTATAAAATCATTGTAATATTTTATACAGAGACTTTAAATAACTGGAAATGAAATATATCATTTAGACAAGCAGAACGTGCGTGAGCACGAAGAAGATCACTAAGACGTTCAACCAAAGGCGGGATATTCGCGTACACATACACACACACAAACATAGAGAAAAGAACGAAAAATCGGCCGAGTCGAAACGATAATGTGAGCGAACACGAGTCTCACGGTCGACCGCCCACTTTGCCGCTTTGCCATTATTCGATTTCGAACGGACGATTACGCGCTTTCCGAGCACAGGGCGTGACACCAGTGAGTTTTTCCTTAAATGAGATATTTAGTTTTCACCTCACACAATACTTTATACTCTGTCTCTTTCTCTCTTTCTCTCTTTCTTTCTCTCTCTCTCTCTCTCTCTCTCTCTCTCTCTCTCTCTCTTATACATTTTCTATCGTCCCCTTCTGGTTTACTCTAACGCGTATATGGCCGCCCACAACAAAGAAAACAGCCGGTTTTTTTTTTCAAAGAAAGTACGTTCCGATCGTGGGCACACGCCCACAGTCTACCGAATAGTTATTGACCTCATTGTGATACCACATATACAATAAATACAACGAACAGCAGGACGGTTGTATCACGTATTGTTCGATTTCAACCGTTCAGAAGTCGTATGGACCTTGTTAGAGGAAGAGACTTCTGTTCTATGATCCCGAAAGATGAGCCTTTCAACGAGATAAATGTAAGTAAGAACATCAGTGTCGTTTGAAGGAGATGAAGAAAAAGGAAAGAAGGATGGTATAAGATCGACCAGCTGACTGACCATCTTCGATGGAATAATTTCTAAACGATTTTTCGAAGACGTTCAATTTCTTTTGAGTTATTTGAACGAGTGGAAAAGATGATATCTTATAGTGATATAGTGTTGAAAGAAAAATTGTTATTAAAGGGATTCTGATTTTATAGAATGATTCGAACGACCTATAACAGTATAGTCGGTATAAATTCCTACTCGTAGACGAACGGTATGGTATCGTGTATCGTGCCAAAGTGGGAAAGGAAAACGATAACCAGGAAGTCCGTTAACGAGCCGAGTACTTCTTTGAAATGCCTGCGGGATTTCCGGGAAGAGAAGACGGGTGAGAGGGGATATGTTTGTCGTAGTTGTTGAGGGTAGTGTGTAGTAATGGTGGTGGTACAGCCGCGAGATCGTTTTTACTCAGTGTTTCACGACAAGGGAAGAGGAGGGTGGCTGGACCGAAAACTCCTGGCAAAAAGTCACCGTCCTGAGAGAGGGTATGATAATGTTTTTCGAGCGTGAACGAGCCATAGCTAGGTTTCTTCGAATCCTATGGGAATACCTAGTACATTCATCGAAACATACACGGATATACATATTACATATATATACATATCATATATATAATATATAATATATATAAATATATACATATATCAATATACAAATATATATTTTTTACATATATATATAAACATATATACATACATATACATATATATATATCTATACATATATATACATACATATATGTATGTATGTATGTACGTATGTATGAATGTATGTATGAATGTATGTATGTATGTATGTATGTACGTGTATGTACGTGTATATATAGACATTTAAACAGAGAAATACATAGAAGCAATATGAAAAAAGGAAGGTAGACGGGATATACGCGCTCACGCACGTACACGTGAACGTGCTCGCGTGAAACGGCACGGCAGGAAGTGTCAGGATCGAAAAGCACGAACGTCTACGACAGCAATATCGCATCTGTCCGGTGACATCTCAGGAACATGTGCACTCAGCCGTTCGCGCTTATATGCTTGGGGAGGTACGACTCGTCTCATCTCTTCTCTTCTCTTCTTTTCTCTACTCTTCTCTTCTTTCACCTTACGACCGCGAGGATTTATTTATCGCGATATTTATTCTTGGAAAGACGAAAGAGAAGCACGAACGTTCGATAAAGCCACAAAATTTATGTCCGAACTTTTTCTGTTCGTTCCGTTTACGGAAGTTAGGCTTAAAAACCAACGACACTTAGAAATTTTCACCTTTTTTGAACCGATGAACGCGCTTTGGGAGAGAATTCTTACAACCAGATTGTACTTCTCACGTGTGCCATGAAACGAAGACTACTTTTTTCTTTTTTTTGTCTTTTTCTTTCTTTTTTATCATCTACCAAGAATCAATGAATCTCGTCTTTCAAATTTAGAATTGTTTTTATAAGAAGTTAGATAAATAAAACGGAGAACGTAGATACCGTGATTATCTCAAGTTTCTATTTTTTTTAAAGATCCTGTACCGTTATGCATGTCGTCGTTCTTAGAAACAAAGTGATAAAGGTCTCGTTAAGAACCGACAAGAACAAGATCATTCTTTTACTATCATAACCCAAATTTTTCAACCGGTTCAGGTCCGAAAGAAAGATCCTAGAAACAGAGTGATGCAATCTGAGTATAAGATGCACTTAACTCGTCGTTACGGTCAAGCACTGTGAGACTAAAATTATGAGGCACTAACGATCGAGGATATATCCACGATATATCGTGGTTACACCTTGTGTCTCGTGCTTGCGTTAGAAGTGATCTTTGGCCAGAGAGTACCCAGATCCACCGAGAGGAGGAGAGACAAACAGAGAGGGAGTGAGAGAGACGAAGAGAGAGAGAAAGAGAGAGAGAGAGAGAGAGAGAGGGAAAGAGAGAGAGAGAGAGAGAGAGAGAGATCGCTTTGCGAGCAAAGATTAGATTACTCTCCAGATTAGCGAGAACTAATTAACCTCGGTGGACCGTCGACGAGTAAGTACCACGATTACAACATCAATCAACCTGATGCTATTGAATCATTCTATAAAACTAATAATAATAATAATAATAATTAATATAAATGATGTAATAATAATGATAAAGGTAATGGAAATAAAAGAATTTTTGAAAACGAGAAAGAGTAAAATTAATATTCGTTATTGTGGCCGAAATTATAGGATTTACAACGAAAAGATACGTTGATCGTTTTAAAATACTGATTCACACGGAAGTTTGAAAAAATAGTTGTATCGTACAAAGCAAGAATAGTCGAAAAATTCTTACAACAGTTATATTAGTGATTAGTAGACTCGATGTAGTGCGTCCATATTGGTTTGAACCAAAACGTGAAAATCTATCAATGATACAATAAATGATAATGATTATAATAATTAGAATAGTAGTAGTAGTAGTAATAATAATAATAATAACAAAATAAGAAGAAGAAAAAAAAGAAAACCTAGATAAAGTTCGTCTATATTAGTTTTAACCAAAACGTGAAAATCTATCAATGACACAATAAATGATAATAATTATAATAATTATAATAGTAATAATAATAATAATAATAATAATAATAATAATAATAATAATAATAATAATAATAATAATAACAAAATAAGAAGAAGAAAAAGAAGAAAACCTAGATAAAGTTCATAGATATTAGTTTCAACCAAAACGTGAAAATCTATCAATGACACAATAAATGATAATAATCATAACAATTATAATAGTAATAATAATAATAATAATAATAATAATAATAATAATAATAATAATAATAATAATAATAATAATAATAAAAAGAAGAAAAAGAAGAAAACTTGGATAAACGTAACATACGCATAATAAATAAGAAAGTTACTAACAAAATTAAAACTATAGAAAAACTGTAAAAATAAAAAATATTATCACACACACACACACACACACACACACACACATATACACATGCACGTACGCACGTACGCATATACGCACGTACGCACACAAGTACCTCGAAAATAGCCAAGAATCAAGATTAGGAGTGTTCCTGTGTATCCTGCCAGTTCGAATCACGCGATTTTTCTTTCAAGGGATCCCTAGGGCACACTCTTCTTTTACTTTTCTCGGATAGAACGACGGATAATCGATGGTGGCGTGCGACGTTCGGTCGTGTATCTACCATGTTGATAAAGAACTTCAAGAGGTCTTATTCCGAGAGTCGTACGAAAAATAGAAAAAAGATAAACATAAGAAGTACGAGGACAAATGATGACGATGACGATGATGAGTATGACGATGGAAAGATGATCCAAATGAAACGTAAGAAACGCGATACAAATACAAACACACATTCTCTCTCTCTCTCTCTCTCTCTCTCTCTCTCTCTCTCTCTCTTTTTCTCTCTTTCTCGTTGTAACCAAGGTGCTGGTAGTTAAGATCGAAATAAACGTGTGATATATGCGTCACACAGTTACGTACGAGTTTATACGGGCGTCTAGTAACCGTTTCGAGCGAAAACTGGACCATTCTCACGAGGTCGATAAACCTAAGTCACGAAACGGGCCATCTTAAATTTAATCGAGCTACTAACCATGCGGGATTGTCAACGAAATTAGAGGATTTCTTTTTCTTTTCTTTTCTTTTCCCTTTTTTTTTTTTTTAAATATATATATATAGGTCAAAGGGTCCCGGCGCCTTAATAAAGCACAAACTACGCACCGTCAAAATACGGCGTCAAACGAGGTCTGCGAGCTCTAAGAGATGACTAGAACGTACAACGTTGATTTAAACGCGAGAAACTCATGAGATTCATCAACGAGTTGGGTCTGGCATCAGCACTTTTTTTTTATTTAATCAGACCTTTACCAAAGGTGGACCCAAACTGAATCATTGACAATGTACATCATACATAACGTATATATATATGTATGTACATACGTATGTACATGCATACATACATACGATTATCAATCGTCCCAAAAAGGAAGGAAGAAAGAGATAAGCCCAAAGAAAAGGCGAAAGAACGAAGAGAGAAGGATTTGGGTGGTCCTCAATTGGATGGGTCCGCTCGCGTGTTAGCAAGCAGTCGACTTAAGGCCTTTGTCTGCCAATTTAATTCTAAATTGAGTCAACCGTTTAATAGCACGGTAGACCGCGAGCAGAGCATGCAGACCGTTACTCTCATTAGGTAATAAGCTATCCGAGTAAGCAAACCCGAAGAAGAAGAAGAAGAAGAAGAAGAAGAAGAAGAAGAAGAAAAAGAAGAATAAAAAGTTACTATCTTCGATCTCCGATGAGAATGTTTTCACGAGCATGTCTCTCGGAGGTAAAGATCTCGTCCGTTGAAAAACGCGTTAACGATCGTGCCACGTAATTACGAAGGAAATAAAGCGTTAATTGCTAATCCAACGAGTATCGTATAACTTTCGTATCGTATGTCTATAGTATATGTATCTTACGTATACTAAAAGTAAAAATATAATCGGAGTCGCGACAGGAATATAATTTTCATCGATGGATCGTTCCTTATGCCCCGTTATCGCAAGAATCAATTCCAGAGTCGTGTCCGATGTCCGAAGTACTACTTTCTCTCTCTCTCTCTCTCTCTCTCTCTCTCTCTCTCTCTCTCTCTCTCTCTTTCGTTCCTACGGATTATAAATTACCTACCATCGAGGAATACCACGAAAGGTGTTTGCTATGTCACTCCCGAGTCAACGTAATGTTGTTCGATGACGACGAATGGCGCGTCACTTCGCAGGATTAATGAGCCGTTGGATCTTTCGATGGGTCTACGGCGTCTCCCGATGTCGAAGATTTACGATTGCAAACGTTTTTACGCCTTGCAAAAGAAGTCCTTGCAGAAGGAATATCATACAATACTTTCGTTTTACACGCCCCAAGAGTCCATGCCCAGTAACGTTTCGTTTCGTAAGAACGATTTTTTTGTCGGAGGTGTTAACCACACGTAAGTACGACGTCAACGATATCGATGTTGCCTCGACTGAATATATTAAAAATTTTCTTTTTCTTTAGGATTATGGAATACGTAGATACTCGTGTACTTACATAATCATTCGAATTTCGATTGGAAATTCGCAATAAATGAATTTTATTTCGACGATACAATGGAATATAAAATGAAATCATTATACTTTCGGCGAACGTCTTTGTAATAATTAGAATTTAGAAAATGAAAGTTTGATGGACACTAATTGTCCCTCGATATTAAAATTTATGGAAACGAATTCAAACGGAATGAAACAATCTATATAATGCTACGTTTAATATTGGAATTGTATAGAAATAAGAAAAAAAAAATTAGAAGAATGAAAAATAAAGAACGAATAAATAAATAAAAGATCGATTGTTCATCGATCAAATCGGTCATACGTTTTATACGAGTATAAATGTATTTTGAAAGAGTTTAGAAAATTCTTAATGTACATATACTTAGATACTAATAAATTCCCGGACAAACTTCCGTCAAAGACCGTTCGCCATT